>NW_017309309.1:65605-66318 GCF_000935625.1 Nanorana parkeri
AGGGGACTCTGGGGGGGAATTTATCATAGCAATTGCGAGTGTTTGAACTTGCGCGGAATATAATTGCACCAGATTTATGAAGCCAGTGTCATGTTGTTGACAAATGAGGTTGAATAGACTCCAGGAAAGAAGACTCGTAACTTCAGGCAAAAAGCTTAAAGGAGAACTATATTGCACCTTTTTTTTGCACGTGTTATCATCTGCACTTGTCCTGGGCTGTCTGAAACCGGAGCATCACCTAAGAAAACAATCACAACTTCAGACGTCCCCCGTGACCACTTCTTCAAGATGCCACAGTTAAACGAGAACTACGGGGTCAGGACTTTTCCCCATTGTTCTCCTTAAGGTAACGGGAGGACACAAACTAGCGTCCTCCCGTCACCCTAAGCTCAGTATATAGGGAGCCAAAACTCGCGGTATACTGAGACCGCCGCAGCTGAAGCGGATCCCGACAATTGTTCCGGTATCCGCCCAGCTGCGTGAGTGACAGCTGGCTCGGCCTATCTAGAGGCAGAGCCAGCTGTACCCTCCCCCGTCCATTCCGCCAGTCAGCGCTGGCAGATCGGAGCCGGGAGAGGGGAATCCCACCCCTCCCCTGTCACGGCAGAGAGCTGTGACAGGATCGAGAGGTGAGCGAACGCCGGTATGTGTTCGCTCACCTCCCGATCTACTGAGCCGACCTGCGACAGTCTCATTGTCACAGGTCGGCTAGA
>NW_017309309.1:67293-72418 GCF_000935625.1 Nanorana parkeri
TCCCCTGTCACGGCAGAGAGCTGTGACAGGATCGAGAGGTGAGCGAACGCCGGTATGTGTTCGCTCACCTCCCGATCTACTGAGCCGACCTGCGACAGTCTCATTGTCACAGGTCGGCTAGAACTATGAGGTGAGTGAAAAGCAACCCCCCCCCCTCATAGTTCCCCTTTAAGGGCGGATATGATCTTCATGTACAAGATGTTCAGCGGTGATGGCAACATCAGCAATAAACGTTTTACGGTAACCTCCATAACAAAGACGAGAGGCCACCACCTAAAATTGGTGGAGAAACAATGTCAGCACATGGGGCGGAGGGGGTTCTTCTCAGTTAGAGCGGTCAGGGTCCGGAACTCGCTGCCAGAGTGTTGAATCGCTCAAAAAGCTACTGGACGGTTCCTTAGCGTATCAGTCACTCAAATGTACAATACTACTAAGTGTATAAAGTGAAAAGTAAAAGGAAATTTGAACTTCCTCATTCTTGTATCGCTTCTGTTCTAACTGAAGAACAATGTACACAACTGTGGTAAAGAACACGCCTGTAAAAAAAAAAAAAAAAGACATGATGAACAGCAATGTAGTCTGCAATATTTATATTTTACAGAAGGAGATCTCACGCTCCGCGCAGACAGGAAGTGATAACTGGAGAAGACAGGAAGTAATATCAAGCACAGACAGGAAGTGATGTAGGTGTACAAACAGGAAATTCCAGGTGAGTTGGGAGGAAGTAGAGAGAAGACATTGATGGAACTGGCAGCAGAGGAGGTAATGAGATATATTTTTTTTACATTTACATCCTGTAACTCCCCCGTCATGTCCGTCCTCAATAGTCACTGTGACGTCTGTTATCTCCAGTATTTATCCAACTGCCCATCCAGAGCCGCCATTTATAGACCGGATACATCCTAAATATAGAGCCATTTATCCAACTGTCCATCCAGAGCCGCCATTTATAGACCGGATACATCCTAAATATAGAACCATTTATCCAACTGTCCATCCAGAGCCGCCATTTATAGACCGGATACACCCTCTCCCTAGGTCAGCGCTCTCCTGGTCTCCCCCTCCATTCTGGTGGATTGTCTTTCGTTGTCCCATGTCTCATACAACACAGCCATCCTCCGACCACCGGAGTGAAGGATAGAAGAGGCAAATGGAAAAGGTCTAGTGCCAGTTGGAGAGGGGCACCTAGAGAGAAATGAGCACTTACCTCTGGCAGTGTGGGGGCAGGGTGCTTTGCTCAGAGATGGACAATAACAAGGCCACATCTACTTATTTCCAGAAAAAGATGAAACAACTTTTGTCATTTAAAATTTTAGCAAAAATTGGAATTTGCCATTTGTAATCCGAGAAACACCGGCCACTAGTTCCTGAAGTCCTCAAATGCAAACTGATGTGAGAAAATGCAGCCGAGCATCTAGATCAGGGGTAGCCGAATTCCGGCCCTCCAGCTGGGGTGAAACTACAGATCCCATGATGCATCTCTCTCCGGAGTCATGTCTGTGGCTGTGAGAATATTGCAATGCCTCATGGGATTTGTAGTTCCACCACAGCTGGAGATCCGGAGTTTGGCTACCCCATATCTAGATAATAGACGGTAGTCCATTCATTATCTTCAAACGTAAACCACTGAGGGTCGTAGAGTGAGAGTACGAGGTCCGCAAGTGGCCCAATATAGAATAGTCTGGCATGACCGATCTAATCCTTCTATGCAAACCTAATATAAGAGGTTTCGGTTGGAGTTGTATTTAAAATGTCATCTCTGGTTTTACTTCAGACCATTAAAAAAAATGAGGCCAGTTATATAGTATAAGAAGAGGTCCGAGAGAGACCCGTGAGAACTTTGGAGGAACGCTGTGGAGACGTCTTCAGCCTCATATAGTGCAAATAATTATCCACTTATTGTTTGTTGACAGAGACGGGGGTGTGTCCTGTGTAGATCACATGACCAAATCAATGAGCATGGACCAAGACCAAAGCCAAGTGACCGGGAGGATGTTAGACCTCACCCTGGAGATCATCTACCTGCTGACCGGAGAGGTGAGGGGGATTCCGGGAGGGGTCACGTGACAACATTCTTCTCTCTATTGATATAACACAGACCTGACCGGAGAGGTGAGGGGGATTCCGGGAGGTCACATGATATCACTCTTATCTCTATTCATAAAGCACATTGCTGAATGAAGAGCTCAGGAACATTCTAGAAGGATCCAATGACATCTGTAGTGATTATTGTATCTCCTTACACAGAATTATAAACTGGTAAAGAACATGTGTGGTGATCCATTACCACCCAACAGATGTCTTCATGAGGCATCACCCGCCATAGAGCCTTCACTTCACCGCCTGACATCTGAGAGAAAAGAGAAGGTTCTAGAAGTCACCAAGAAGATCACTGAGCTGCTGATAGGAGAGGTGAGCGGTGCCGGGAATTCTGGGACATGATCCAGGAACAGACAAGGGTTGTGTCTGGGTGGTGACGGTATCATTGTGTGTGTCAGGTTCCTATAAGGTGTCAGGATGTCTCTGTCTATCTCTCCATGGAGGAGTGGGAGTATCTAGAAGGACACCGGGATCTCTACAAGGACGTGGTGATGGAGAATGAGCCGCCCCTCACATCACCGAGTAAGAGGAGAGAGCAGTACGGAGGCTCCGCCTACATCCCCCATCATCTGATACACACATAGAAACAATGTATTCAGTCAGTGTGTGTGTTTCCTACAGATGGATCCAGTAAGAGGAACCCACCAGAGAGATGTCCCCGTCCTCTGTATTCCCGGGATTCCACCCAGGAAGATCTCACCGTCCCCCACCAGGATCAGGTAGATGGGACTGAGCATGTAGACCTAAAATGTATTATAAGCTGAGATAATATTCTTCTGTGTAATCTCTTCCTGGTTACATATCTGTTCTATGATCTTTGGTGTTTAGGATGAAGAATTGAAAGACATCAAAGTTGAGGTTAAAGAGGAAGAAGAAGAGACGTTGGTGGGTGGAGATCAGCAGTCTATGGAGGAGGGGGAGATGATGATGATGATGATGAAGAGTGAACAGGAGGAATCTTCTCTACATATGGGCACAAGTAAGTCATAAACAAAAAGATAAATACAAAAACAGTTCACTTAATAATTTTACAAATAGTTCTCTGTCAGTCCGTGCTGATGGTTGTGGTTGGGCTCCTGCAGATGTGTCTCCTTCACAATGCACTTCTTGTAGTCTGGGCTTTAAAGAATTAATCTTTTTCCCTTCTTCTCCGAGTGAAGGATGGAAGTCTTGCAGCGGTCAGAATACCAATAAACAACTTTACATATTTATATGAGGTTGTGTACTTTGGCCAAAAGGTGGAGTCCAAGACAAAATTAAAGTATAGCAGTAGAAATATATCAACCTTATATTAGAGATATGACCATGTATGTTTTTGTATTAAGACCCTTTTATCTAGTGTTCCCTTTACACCATATGAAGGTCCATCTCTATTCCCCAATATAACGTCATGTGACCAACAAATGAGGAGGAGATACTGTACACCATATGAAGGTCCATCTCCATTCCTCAATATAACGTCATGTGACCAACAAATGAGGAGATACTGTACACCATATGAAGGTCTATCTCCATAACATGATATCACTCTTATCTCTATTCATAAAGCACATTGCTGAATGAAGAGCTCAGGAACATTCTAGAAGGATCCAATGACATCTGTAGTGATTATTGTATCTCCTTACACAGAATTATAAACTGGTAAAGAACATGTGTGGTGATCCATTACCACCCAACAGATGTCTTCATGAGGCATCACCCGCCATAGAGCCTTCACTTCACCGCCTGACATCTGAGAGAAAAGAGAAGGTTCTAGAAGTCACCAAGAAGATCACTGAGCTGCTGATAGGAGAGGTGAGCGGTGCCGGGAATTCTGGGACATGATCCAGGAACAGACAAGGGTTGTGTCTGGGTGGTGACGGTATCATTGTGTGTGTCAGGTTCCTATAAGGTGTCAGGATGTCTCTGTCTATCTCTCCATGGAGGAGTGGGAGTATCTAGAAGGACACCGGGATCTCTACAAGGACGTGGTGATGGAGAATGAGCCGCCCCTCACATCACCGAGTAAGAGGAGAGAGCAGTACGGAGGCTCCGCCTACATCCCCCATCATCTGATACACACATAGAAACAATGTATTCAGTCAGTGTGTGTGTTTCCTACAGATGGATCCAGTAAGAGGAACCCACCAGAGAGATGTCCCCGTCCTCTGTATTCCCGGGATTCCACCCAGGAAGATCTCACCGTCCCCCACCAGGATCAGGTAGATGGGACTGAGCATGTAGACCTAAAATGTATTATAAGCTGAGATAATATTCTTCTGTGTAATCTCTTCCTGGTTACATATCTGTTCTATGATCTTTGGTGTTTAGGATGAAGAATTGAAAGACATCAAAGTTGAGGTTAAAGAGGAAGAAGAAGAGACGTTGGTGGGTGGAGATCAGCAGTCTATGGAGGAGGGGGAGATGATGATGATGATGATGAAGAGTGAACAGGAGGAATCTTCTCTACATATGGGCACAAGTAAGTCATAAACAAAAAGATAAATACAAAAACAGTTCACTTAATAATTTTACAAATAGTTCTCTGTCAGTCCGTGCTGATGGTTGTGGTTGGGCTCCTGCAGATGTGTCTCCTTCACAATGCACTTCTTGTAGTCTGGGCTTTAAAGAATTAATCTTTTTCCCTTCTTCTCCGAGTGAAGGATGGAAGTCTTGCAGCGGTCAGAATACCAATAAACAACTTTACATATTTATATGAGGTTGTGTACTTTGGCCAAAAGGTGGAGTCCAAGACAAAATTAAAGTATAGCAGTAGAAATATATCAACCTTATATTAGAGATATGACCATGTATGTTTTTGTATTAAGACCCTTTTATCTAGTGTTCCCTTTACACCATATGAAGGTCCATCTCTATTCCCCAATATAACGTCATGTGACCAACAAATGAGGAGGAGATACTGTACACCATATGAAGGTCCATCTCCATTCCTCAATATAACGTCATGTGACCAACAAATGAGGAGATACTGTACACCATATGAAGGTCTATCTCCATTCCCCAATATAACGTCATGTGACCAACA
>NW_017309309.1:75359-77972 GCF_000935625.1 Nanorana parkeri
AGATACTGTACACCATATGAAGGTCCATCTCCATTCCTCAATATAACGTCATGTGACCAACAAATGAGGAGGAGATACTGTACACCATATGAAGGTCCATCTCCATTCCTCAATATAACGTCATGTGACCAACAAATGAGGAGATACTGTACACCATATGAAGATCCATCTCTGGTCTTCAGTAGGTCTTCTAGAATTGAGGTGGAGGAAGGTCCATCTCCATTCTCACAGTTACAATGACATCAATGTAGAAGTTCTGGTCCTCGGTGAGGTTTGGGTGGGGTGGATGCTGTATCTGGATTGGGGTCATAGGTCAGTGTGATGGTCGCACACAATTCCAGGGCAGAGCTGAGGAACTTCTTTTCGCTCCACCAACATCTATGACTCCTGAATACAAGGCTTGCAAATATTAAGCATTTTGTACTTTCTTACAGATCGACGTTTTGTTCGGAATTCCTCGGAGGGAGATCCAACTTTATCTCCAGATGTGAAGACAGAAGATGATGACATCACAAAACATTCTCCAGGAGAGAATCCCATTACTCGTAATATTCAACACAGACCTTCCCTTTCAGAGACATCATTGGATCCCTCTAATCCTGAGGAATATTCTGACCAATCACAGACTATGACTTCAGAACCCCATCTGAGATCTCACAGTGCGGAGAGATCAAAAGAACCATCTAAATGCAAGGAGCCTTCTTTACCTGCTGAAGGTCACACGGAAGAGAGTTCATTATTATCTTTAGAGAAATCTCACACTAAAAGCAGAGCACCATCTAAACAGCAGAGATCTCGCCCAGGTCCTTTTTCATGTTCAGAATGCGGGAAGTGTTTCAAGAAAACACGAGACTTTCTTAGACACCAGAGAAGTCACACAGGTGAACGTCCTTTTTTATGTTTGGAGTGTGGGAAAGGCTTTACTCACAAAGGAAATCTTGTTACACACCAGCGAATTCACACGGGTGAGCGTCCTTATTCATGCTCGGAGTGTGGAAAATGTTTCAATGAGAAAAATGTACTCGTCAGACACCAAAGAATTCACACAGGGGAGCGTCCTTATTTATGTACAGAATGTGGGAAAAGTTTTGTTGATAGAGGAGCCCTTGTTAAACACCAGAGAACTCACACAGGGGAGCGTCCTTTTTCATGTTCAGAATGTGGGAAATGTTTCACTGAGAAAAAAAAATTGGTTTCACACCTGAAACTTCACACCGGTGATGGACCTTATTCATGCCCAGAGTGTGGGAAATGTTTTTTGAGGAAACACCAGTTTATTAAACACCAGAGCGTTCATCAGAATGAGCATCCTTTTTCCTGTCCAGTGTGCGGTAACTGTTACTCTACAAAACAAGACTTACGTAGACACCGGAGAATTCATATAGTTGAGCGTCCTTATCCATGTTCAGATTGTGGGAAAGGTTTCATTCAGAAAGGAGACCTTCTTAAACACCAGAGAATTCACACGGGTGAGCGTCCTTACCCGTGTCCAGATTGTGGGAAAAGTTTCATTCAGAAATCAAACCTTCTTAGACACCACAAAATTCACACGGGTGAGCGCCCCTTCTCATGTTTACAATGTGAGAAATGTTTCATTCAGAAAGGAGACCTGCTTAAACACCAGAGAGTTCACACGGGCTAACACCGGTTTTCATTCTCACACTGTGGGAAATGTTTCACTTGGAAAAAAACTAAAACCTTGAGGGACATCTGGGAAGAAGCCATTTATACAGTCCTGAGAGCGGGAAACGTTTTATGCTTTAAAGAAATCTGATTTGACATCAGTGCACACATACCTCCTGACCTGTTAACAGATGTATGGTGACCTCTAACAGTTGGGACCGTTCAATCCATGGAACAGCTTCATGATTCAGAAAATGAGTTTTTAAAGAGGAACATTCCGGCAGCTGTGACATTTCCGTTCCAGGTGAAGTCTGTTGAGTCTTCTGCTGCCTTGAGTCCAGAGTTGACCTCACTTGGCTGACTCTTAAGATATCATCTTCAAGGCCCCCAGGGGCCTAGAATGCAGGTTCTTTGGGACTGTTGATAAAGCCGTGATGAAGGGATGTGTTTTTGGCCTCAAAAGAAGTTGGTTGTTAACTGTTATGGTGGAAAATGTTGATTTATTAAAGTTTTGGACTCCTGAGACGTGTTTTGGAGCTCTTTTCTGATTCTGAGGACATGCTGGCAACTGTGAAAAGGAGGCGGGCAACAAAGATGGGTTACACACCGACTACCAAGACAATACACAGGCAACAGACAAGCGATGGCAGCAATACGAAGGCAACAAAATGCCGGAACATCCAAACCAATCAGATGTTGTCTTATAGCAAAGAATATTTTTATGTCTAGCTATCGGATGTTCTTCATTAATTTTTGATGGTTCAATCAATTTATAATTATCCATCAATGTAATTTATTTTTATTTGGGTTATACAAGTTCTAATTTTATTTCCAGATTAATTTTATTTTCTGGTCATCACTTACTCTAATTTTCTAAAATAAAGACGAAGGTTCTACAATTTTTTTTTTGTTCCAAGCTCCCAAAATCTTAGATGTCTGGTGATCGGAATGAGCTCGGTTCATAGAGAGTCATCCATTAGTGATGGGAAT
>NW_017309310.1:0-4538 GCF_000935625.1 Nanorana parkeri
TTAAGCCATTTTCACATTAAATGTTTTAGGATGTCCCCGATTCTATCTCCTCTGGGAAACGTAAAGTCACGGATTGCCCGTTTTTTTCTGGCCATTAGACTGAACGGGTACCCCCATCTGTACGGTATGTCTGCTGCTCTGAGGTTGTCTAAGAGTGGCTTAAGCAGTCTCAGTCTAGCTAGTGTTTCCCCAGCTAGGTCTGAAAAAATTGAAAGTCGTGTTCCCTTAAAATCGATATGTGGGATGGTCCTTAGATGTCTCATTATTTCCATTTTATCCTCATAATAATGCATTCAGCATATAATATCACGTGGTATATCCATAGTGATACTTTTTGAGCGTCTTATTCTATGTATGTGGTCCAGGGACAAAGAGGTAGTCTCAGAGCGGTCTAAAGTCTGGTTAAGGCCCCGTTCCCACTGCGCGATATGCAAATCGCGCGTTTGTCGCGCGAATTGCATATTGCGCGACATCGCGAGATTTGCAGCGCGATGTCGCGTTCAAGCTTGCATTGAGCAAGCTTGAATCGCGGCTAAATCCGCTCCAAAAAGGGTCCTGCTGTAGCGACACACGACGCGGGAATTACCGCGCGATAAATCGCTCAATGTGAACGGGGTCTAAATATCCCTTGCAGAGTAGTTTCTAGTTCAATATCAGATATAGATTCGGACAGGCCTCTGATCCTCAGATTGTTCCTTCTGCTACGGTTCTCCAAATCTTCTATTTTATACATAGCAGATCTATATTGTTTAGTAATTATCCCCAATGTTCCCTGTAGATCATGCATTATTTTCTCCTGAGAGTCCAATCTCACTTCATTTTCCTCCACTCTTTTTAAAAGATTGGAGAGATCACCTCTGACCTTTGCCACTTCATGTTTAATAGAACATTCTAACGTTTGAAGCATTTGTGCAATGTCAGATTTACTTGGTAGAGAACTGGGTATGCTCTCCAGCTCTATATTATCTCCATGTCCAGTAGGGATGTCCCGATACCGATGCTAGCATCGGAATCGGGCCCGATACAGGGCATTTTGACAAGTACTTGAACTTGTCAAAATGCCCCGAAGCCTAGCGCTGAAGCTTGCGCTATGTTTTTTTTTTCTTCTTACTTACCTCGCCGAGCGTCGCGTCACTGCTGCTATCCCGATGGGGTATTTTTTTCCATGTGTATGTATGGGTGGGGGTATTTTATATGTACAGGGGTAGTATTTTTTTGTGTGTAGGGGGGGGGTTGGGAGTAGAAGTGTACTAGGCTACATTCACACCTGTATCTTTAGGTGCAATTAGGGATTCCTGCATCAGGAACATGCGTTTCCTGCAGCATGAATCCCTAATCTGGCGTTTAAAAGCAGCAGCTGTCACCTATTCAAGTTAATGATCAGGTGCACAACGCATGTAATGATATGCGATATGATTACATTCGGTTAAGAAATAATCACTCTCCCTGGATGCATTCAGGGAGAGAGTTTTCTAACCGCATGTAATAATATCACATACCATTACATGTGGTGTGCAGGAGTTTACATGCAACTGATCATTAACTTGAATGGGTGACAGCTGCCACTTGTAAACACCCGATTAGGCATTCCTGCTGCAGGAAAACACAAGTTTCTGATGCAGAAATCCCTAATCGTACCTAAACCTACAGATATGAATGGGGTCTTATTGTGCGTGTGTGTGTGTATTTAGGGTCCATAGTACGAAACCGGATATAGTTAAATTTTATTTTAAAGTATGACATTTGGCAAGCGGCCCCCATGGGAGAAAAAAATATGTCGAGTGGCTCCAGAGGGAATTGACTTTGAGACCCCTGCTCTACTATATGCTTTGGAATTAGGCCCATTTGCCAAATTATCTTACATGTCTGCCTGGTAAACTGAGCTAGGTGACACTATTTCTATTGACACATGGCAACAATGCTCCTCACGCTTAACCCTAGGATTGGTAAATGTTTCCCTACTGGAAGCTAACTAAAAAAAATTATCTCGCTGGTCTTTGGTGCCCTCTAGATTGACATTAATGTTTCCAGAAACCAGCCCTCTATGCTTTCATGGATGTGACCATCAGGGAACCATGATCCATATTTGGTGGCAATGTTCTAAATTATGGCCATTCTGGAATACATTTTTTGCCTTGCTTTTCAGGGTTTGGAGTTTGGAGTTCTAAGAGATCCACAATATTCGTTATTAAATAAACCAATCCCAATGGTCTCTAAGACGCAACACAAACTTCAATGCTTTTTTTTTTCTTAGAGGCCAAAATTCATATTGCCAGAGCCTGGAAAACACTGATAGTTTTACACTAATATGTCACTTGTGCTCACGCACGCAGCAGAATCTGCCTGTGGTTGTGTGCCTCCTGCACACCCACAACTCTCCCCTGAGCTCTGGGCTGTCTTCCTAATGAGGCTGCTCTCAGCCAGCTGATCAGCCCAGGCTGACCATTGGCAACACCCGGCCCCAGGACTGGAGATTTCATCCCACCCTGAACGCTTAGAAACCTCCAGAGATCCAGATCCCAGCTACAATACAGAAAAGATGGAAGAAACTGAAAGGCCAGCTTCTTCCCTGCAAATCTATTAATATTCTGGAACCTCTCAGCCCCACTGGCTGAGAGTCCTGGGTTTCTGTGTCGCCAGCATCCTGCGTGGCATTGCCATGCACTGCCACAACACATACACTTGCGCTCATAAGTTTATATACCCTGGCAGAATTTATGATTTCCTGGCCATTTTTCAGAGAATATGAATAACACGAAAACCTTTCTGTCACACATGGGCTGTCTTCCATATCCCTTTCCTGTTCTATACAGTTCAACTACCTTTTCCTACAGATCCAGACGCCTCCTCTATCCGTAGGGGGAGTGATTGCTCCAGCAAGGATGGTAGCAGGATGGAGGGGCAGATCTTGGTGGTTGGAGACTCCATCATCAAGCGGACAGACAGGGTAATCTGTCATCGGGATCACGAGCGCCGAACAGTGTGCTGCTTACCTGGTGCTTGTGTTCGGCACATTGCGGAACTAATTGACAGGTTACTGGATGGGGTTGGGCACGACCCAGCTGTCTTGGTGCACATCGGCACCAATGACAAAATAGGTGGCAATTGGAGTGTCCTAAAAAAGGGGTTCCGAGACTTAGGTGCTAGACTGAAGGAAAGGACTTCCACACTAGTATTCTCTGAGATACTGCCGGTGCCAGGAGCCACTCCAGAGAGACAGCGAGAGTTGAGGGAGCTTAACAAGTGGCTCCGAGTCGGGTGTCGGAAGGAGGGCTTTGATTTCCTGGAGAACTGGGCTGACCTCTCAGTCGGCTACCGGCTCTTCAGCCAAGACGGGCTGCACCTGAATGGGGAAGGTGCACCACTTGTAGGGGAAAAAATAGTTAAAGACTGGAGGAGCATTTAAACTAGATAACTGGCGAGTGGGCATAAACATATATAAATTAAATAGTGAACAAGTGCCGGAAGGTGTGTAGCTGACCTAAAGGGGGGCGTGGCTGACGCCGAACGCCGGAAAGCTAGTGGAGTGGAGTGCAAAGCGAAAGAGACCGTGAGAGACCGTAAGGGAAGGCGAGAGGAGATTTACCTTGCCCAGCTATATCTTGTCCAGCTCCGACCCGCTGACGTTTCCGAGATCACCGGGGGGTATTGGATATCTTTCCCGAAGCCGCTGGAGACTAGGGGGGGGCTAACACCGAGCGGCTACGGACCGTGGACTGTGGCGAAGGGGAGAGGGGGGAGAGTGCTGAACTGCCCTGTCCTACCCGGCATCGCCGGGCTACACGCTGCAGGACGCACATAGTGACACTGGTTACATTGAGCCGCTGGAGACCCCAGGGACCCCAGCAATGAGACACAAGAGGGGACGGAGGTCTGGTGGTGCTGGCGCCTCAACACCAGGGACGCTGAAGAAATATCTAAGATGGCAGAAATTGAACCGCAGGAGGAGCCAGTGACACCAATTCATGGATGGAAAATGACACATGCAGAGGTAAGACCACCTATTGGGGTCTCTTTACAACAGATAATTACGGATTCCCCTAATGACTCCCTTAATAAGACTATACCCCCTCTAATAGCTGGACATTAGGGATGTCCCGATGCCACTTTTTCAGGCCCAAGTACAAGTACTTCCCCTCATGTACTTGCCGATACCAATTACCGATACTTTTTCTTAAAGGGACAGGTGACTTTAAATGATCCATAGTACAACTACATGTTATGTACTATGGATCATGGTTTAACCTATTCATGTTAGCAGTGGAGAATTGTAACTCTATTGCTGGCGTGTAGTGGAGGTGTGTGCTGTATATATGCACTACATATACATTACACACGTCCAGTACACTATAGCAATAGATTTACATCCAGCCCCATCCCAGCTTCCCTTACTCACAGTTTCACTCCGATCCCCGTAGCCTCACGCGATGCCTCTTGTAGTCGGCGCTGGGCAGGATCGCTGCATCGCATCTCGGTGCTCAGCTTGTGGGAGGCGCTCACAATTCTGCCCTGCTAACATGAATAGGTTAAATCATGAT
>NW_017309310.1:5263-13765 GCF_000935625.1 Nanorana parkeri
CTCACTCTGCTCTCTTAGCAGTCTGTACCACAGGTCCTAGGGTCACCGACCTTCCTGACCTCTCCCCTCGTGGGCACTCACTCTGCTCTCTTAGCAGTCTGTACCACAGGTCCTAGGGTCACCGACCTTCCTGACCTCTCCCCTCGTGGGCACTCACTCTGCTCTCTTAGCAGTCTGTACCACAGGTCCTAGGGTCACCGACCTTCCTGACCTCTCCCCTCGTGGGCACTCACTCTGCTCTCTCAGCAGTGCGTCCGACAGGTCCCTGGGGTCATCAACCTTCCTGAGCTCTCCCAGCCACCCCTGGCTGTTTCGTGTGCGTCCAGCACGCACCCAAGTGTGTCCGTGTGCTCCCTGCACACACACAACTCCAATACTCCTCTCTGAACTCTGGTCCAGACTCCTAATAAGGCTGCTCTCAGCCCAAGCTGGTCATTGGCAACACCTGGCCCCAGGACTAGAGATCTCATCCCACCCAGAGCTCCACGAAATCTCCAGAGCTCCAGATCCCAGCTACAATTAGAAAAACCTGGACAAACCTGAAAAGCCAGGCTCTTCCTTTTAACATGTTTCACATTCTGGACCCTCTCAGCCCATTTGGCTGAGAGTCCTGGGTGCCAATGTTGCCATGATACGTTGCGGCATTGCCATGCACTGCCACAATATATATATATACACACACTTACTTTTAAATAAACTTATCCAAGCACTTCCTACCTTGATCTAGACCCTTCTGTATGAACTCTATGTTAACAGAGCACCTGGATGGACGCGTGCTCATGTGCTTTGTGTGCTATGTGCTATGCTCTTAGGGTTTATCTGATGGTCACCTGTTGAATGTATGAGTCTGTATTATAATAATAATAATAATCTAATATCAAGATTCCACTACATACGTTTGGCTGAATCATTTGAAAAGCATCTGCACACCATTGGGTATTCAAAATAATCAGGAATTATCTTATCATATGATAACTAAAGTGAATATTCACACAAATTTTTGAGTGAAGATTCTCAACTTAGTAAATCAGGCCTGGTTCACACCTGGGCGTTTTACAGCGTGTTCCTACGCGCTGTAAAACGCTCAAACACTGAAATCCCATTATTTCCTATGGGCATGGTTCCCTCCTGGGCGTATTACAGCATGTAGGAACGCGCTGTAAAACGCACTATGCCAGAAAAAGTACAGTAGCTTCTTTGGGGCGTACTTCAGCGCGCTTGCGGCCATAGACTTCAACGTGAACGTGGTGAAATGGGCGTTTACGCCATCAAAAACACGCGTAGGAACGCGCGTTCCGCACATGTCAACCGGCACACAGACCACACCCTGGGGACTTCAGGCACACTTTTTGGCCGACCTAGAAGCATGATGGAGGAATCTGCAGCGTGTGGCCTGATCGACACCGAAGCTTTCATATGCCTGGTGCATGAAAAGCCTTGCATTTATAACATGCAGGATGCTGCATACAAGAATCGGCGAACCAGGCAGCGTGCATGGGAAGAGATTGGATAAATGTTATGGCCTGATTTGGAGAGTTTTAATAAACATGTGAAAGAAGCAAAAGGTAAAAGGCATGTGTGCAGTGTTCATGTGTTACCATACATAAGGTTCTTTGTTGATTCATTATATACATCTACGTGTGTACATGTCTGCCAAATGTATGTTGTGTTTGACTATATACACAGCAATCGCATGCTGCAGGTTCATAAACCCTGACTTGGGTATTCTGTGATTTGTAGTTCCACATGAGTTGATCATCAACCTTGATTTTTGACTAATGTTTCTGAATTGAGAAAACTACTGGTTGACCTCATAACAACTACATATTTATATTAATTGTAGGGGTATACACTACACCCATATATAATGAGCAATCTGAACGCACAATCCAGATGCCACCAGCAGCTAACAATGTGTGTGTTGTCAGAATGGGTATGCAGTGCATTTCAACGTGCAAATTGTCAATATGAAATGCCAAATAATCGACGATTGAAAACGTTAACGTTTTCAATCGACCATTTTAATCGGCTAAATCGAATCTTTGTTGCAGCTCTACCCGGATGCTGGGCTTAGTGACCCCCCAGACACTGGGATTAGTGACCCCCCGGGTGCAGGTCACTCAGGAGGCTGTGCGGGCTCTCTGGTGGCCAGTCTAATACCCCCCTGATGGCGGCCCTGTATACAAATAAACTTTATTCATAAAAACATCAACTTATAATTAAAAAGAACAAAGAGAATAAAAGTTGTTTTAAAAAAAATCATGATTGTATTGCTTGCAATTGCCATGACACTTCCCCCTCTGGTGACATAAAATAGGCAGCAAACTGGTCCTGAATGGTGGCTCCATGTGTGGTACCATGGCTGCCACTCCAATTAGTACTCTCCATGCATCCATGCAGGGTCATCCCGGGGTTGGGTGACACATGGAGCGGTGTCCGAGTGTCACCCCGCCGAGACGTCATCGTGCACGCGCGGCAGTATCCTGATACCTGCCGGCGGCCATCTTGGTGATGGACGCCGGCAGAGAGAGGAGGAGACAGCCACCCGGCGGGATAAGGTATGACGCTGGGTCCCCTCCTCTCTCCTGATACGGTCGGGCGTTCGGTCCATGACCGAGCGCCCGACTTTTCAGAGGGGGGTGACACCAAAATGACTTAGTCATTTTGGTGTCACCCCTCCAATGGTGTGACCCGGGTGCGGGCGCACCCCTCGCACCCCCCTTGTGACGCCACTGTCTACATGGAATGCACCAATGAATCCTCAAATAGGAATCCATCTCTCTGGCGTACAAAATTGTGAAGGGCTCCAGCTGCCTTCACCGCAGAGATGGGGTTCTCCAATTTCAGGTTAATTGGAGAGTGCAGAAAGCGCCATTTATTTGAGAGTATGCCAAATGCACACTCCACCACCCTGCGTGCTCGGATAAGTCTATAATTAAAGACCCTCTTCTCAAGGCTCAGTCCACGGCTTGAGTAAGGCCTCATTAGATGCTCACCCAGAGCAAATGCCTCGTCTCCTACAAAGACGAAAGGCATAGCAGGATCAGTGGTGCCAGGCAGCGTGGTGTTCCCCGGAATGTCCAGATTATCGTGACGCAGCATTTCTCCAAAGTCTGAATGGGCAAATACTGCCGAGTCAGAGCTGCTTCCATAGGATCCAACATCTATGTACCTAAAGCAGTAGTTGGCATCAGCTACGGCAAAAAGGAACACAGAAAATAATTTTTTATAATTAAAAAACCGACTGCCCCTCTTCGGTTTGATCACACGGATATGCTTTCCGTCTAGCGCTCCCACACAGTTAGGAAAATTGCATGTGTTTGCAAACATTTGCGCTATTTTCACCCACTCCTCCTTGTTGGGTTTTGATATCACAACATCATGAAGAACATCCCATATGGCACAGCATGTTTCTTGGATGATGTTGCTGGCTGTCAATTTTCCGATCATGAAGGCATTGTGCAGACTGACCAATGACTGTCCAGTTGCTAAATACCTAAGATATGAAAAATAAAAACAAGATTTAATTAGTTCATGTTTACATTTTGTTTCAACAGTCAATATCCTCAAGAGTAAATGGAAGAGCCTGAAGGATGCCTTCATGCGACACAGACGCAAGGAGAGGGAATATCGGAGTGGAGCAGCTGCCAGTGCGCCCTCCAGATACATCCATGCTGAGCAGCTATCATTTCTAATACCATGTGTGGAAATGCGTAGGTAATTTACGTGAATTACAATGTTTATGAGGGTCAGAAGAGGACAGGCTCATCGATGCCCTTGAGGCCATGTCTCACCCTGTCCCCAAGCTATCATGTAAGGCCCATTTCCTTCTCAGCTTGGAGGACAAAATGAAAAAGGTGCCTAGTAGTCGACGGACAGAACTACGTGACGCTTTAACACGATGCATTGACTCCTTCATTCCTCCTGATGGCTCCTCACAACAACAACAACCTACCGTCCCTATACCACATCCACCTCAACATGTCACACCCATGCACACACACACTTCACAAACACCCATGCACCTTCAACACCACCCAGAAACATGGCACCCACGCCCACATTCCCCATATGTATATCCCTCCACCAGCCTGGCCCATAGCACCACCTCGACCAGCCAAATGCCAGTTGGCTTTTCCACACGTGGAATGAGGGAGGAAATGCAGGTGGACGAGCCTCACTTTCCGCTCCCCCATTATCAAAATTTGTAAATTTGGACATACTAGTTGCGTCATTCTATCTGTCACTCTAGGCACCTTTTTCATTTTTTCCTCCGGTGTGTTTAACCATGTTGAGGAGGGAAAATGCCTTGCTCATTGGCTGCTGTTTTATCCCCCTGTTTTTAATGCACTTGTCGTTTTTAATGCACTTGTCGTGTAAAGTTATGTTAATTTTTTTTTACATTTCAATTTCAATAACTTTTATTGATAACACCAGGTAATACAACCAACATACATGACCTTACACTTAGAGTCTGATCAAGCTACCATTGCGTAAGCTTTTAACTGTCAAGCATAGAAGGCATGAGAGGTAACAAGAGTACAGTACATATATTACCTTTATAATTAGCATTGCACCATCCTGAGATGGGGAAACCGGTAGGTGAGGTGCACTCGGGGAAGCCATGTACTCTAGGCACTCTAGGGAGGACAAGCATAGAGAAGAGTAGCAATAGTATACCGTAACATGTGACGTCTTGTTTTCCCTTTGCTGAGGACTGCACTATAGAACTGCAATCTCCCAAGCACATATCTTCTGTATATTGGGAGCAATTATTGAACCGGAGAAGCAGAGATGTGCGGATCAGAATGATCCAAGGTGAGGGGCCAGGACCCCCGCCTCAGGTGTCATCATGCTATCTATCCATAGAAGTGCGGTGGGAGTAAATCGCCTTCTGAAGTCGGGGCCTAGTTATGGTTTACTGGGACATGTGCCGGAGATAACTATCCGAGTCACGAAAGCAGATCCAAGGCCCCCAAGTGGAGTTAAACTGCTCCTCAGTATTTTTCAGGGAGGCAGTCAAATCATCCATCCTATAGATATCGTTCACCTTGGAGTACCAAAGCTGCATATTGGGAGGTTGGGGAGACTTCCATAGCAGTGGAATACAGGCCCTAGCAGCATTCACAACATGTACCATGAGGGAGGTTCTGTATCTAGCCAGTGAACGCCTGGGCATGTGCAGTAGGCAGGCGGCTGGGTCATCGTGCAGGTTCACCATGGTCAGGGAGCGCACCACCTCGCCCACCGCATTCCAAAAGCTGCGCAACAGCTAGCACGTTCAACCTCTGCTGGGGGGTGAGTTCTCTGTTCAAGTCGGCTTCCCATTTAGCTAGGAAAGGAGGGAGGTATCCCTGTGGGGGAGAGGTCAGCAGCCTGTATATGGTAGAGACAGCGTGTCTGGACGGGGAACTCCCCCTGCACATGTTTTCGAAAGTCGTGCACGGCCTATCCAGGTCCTGTGGGGAGGGGACCGCTCTCAGATAATGCCCGAGCTGAAGTGCACTCCAGTGGGCAGTAGCAGGTAGCAGGTCTATGGCTTCTTCATGAAGAGGAGAATCATCTACTCATATTCTATGCCCCTATTGGGGCGGCACAGGTAGCCTTGTAGTAGGAATGAAAATCGTGGAGGCCCACGCCCCCTATCGACATGGGGAGGTATAGGATACGTCTGCTAATTCGGGGGGAGCCATCACCCCAAATGAAGGACATGCACTCCGCTTGTAACTGACGGAAAAAGATAGGTGGCAGCCGAACTGGAACCGCCTGAAGAAGATATAGCAGCCTAGGCAGGACTGTCATCTTCAGAGAGTTACATCTGCCGAACCAGGACAAGGATAAGGATCTCCACTGTCGAAGGTCCTGCTTGAGTTGGCGAGAAAAGGGGACAAAATTGGAGTCAAAAAGATCAGAAAGATTAGGGGTAATATGGGTGCCCAAATACTGAATGCTGCGGTCTTCCCAGCGGAAAGGGAGAGACCGTTGGAGTTGCGGGATCGAGGCAATGGGCAGGGAGACATTGAGTGCTGACGACTTAGAGTAATTAACCCGGAAATTGGAGAGGGATCCATATGAGGAAAGTATGTCCAACAGGCTAGGTAAGGAATTTTCAGGGGCGGTGATAAAAAAGATAAGATCATCCGCATATGCGGCTAGCTTGTGAGAACCAGATGGTGTCTGCAATCCAGGGAGGATCGCACTGTGCATAGTAGGGGTTCGAGAGTGAGGGCAAATATGATGGGGGACAATGGGCATCCCTGCCGGGTTCCGTTGGTCATGACCGAGCCTCATTAACTGTCACTGCGGCAGTGGGGAAAGAGTAAAGTGCTAGTATCCAGGACAACATATGGGGGACCCAACCCAATGTGCCGCAAGGTGGAACATAAGAACCCCTAGTCCACTCTGTCGAAGGCCCTTTCCGCGTCTGTCGACAACAACATTAAAGGCGTCTCGCTGATGTGAGCATGGTGGATGGAGTTGATGACTCGAGTGGTGTTGTCTCTGGCTTCTCTACCAGGAATGAATCCCACTTGGTCAAAGTGAATAAGCTTAGGAGAGACGGTAGAAGCCTATTTGCTATAATCTTGGCGAATAATTTCAGGTCCGCGTTAAGGAGTGCAATGGGGCGATAGCTGCCACATTGAGCCTGATCCTTGTCCGGTTTCGGAATGACCACTATGTGAGATCTCAATGCATCCGCCGGCAAAGGGGTACCCATGAGAATGCACTTATAGGCCGCCAGAAAGGGGGCAGTGAGGGCAGCCAGGAAGGTCTTATAGTAGGCCAGCGTGAAACCGTTGGGGCCCGGGGCTTTACCGACGGAGGACTGTTTCGTCGCAGCGACCAATTCCTCCTCGGTAATTGGGAGCTCCATCTGTTCCCTGTCGGCTGCCGACAAGGACGGCATCCCTGAGCGCTCCAAGTAGGACTCAATTGCCTGAGCAAGTTCGGGTGGGGGAGGGTCAGACTGCAGGTTATATAATTTATCGTAGTAGTTTCTGAACTCTGCCAAGGATTGAATGTGTGGGATAAACGTTTTGGTTGACGGACCCCTAAGGGCTCTGGCCTGGAGCTGGCCGGGTTTGTTCGAGTACGCGTACAAGTGCGTTTACCGCGCAACAGATGCTGTTTGGTTTTTGTAAACAATAAGTCGTTGAGCTCTTCCCACACCCTGATCAGTCTGCGATAGGTAAGGATGGCCCTGGAATGTTTGTGTAGCATCTCTAGTTCACACAGTTCCCTAAACAGTTCCCCAACACGGTGCCCCCACTCCCTCTTCCTACGTGCTCCATGTTTAATCAGAACACCGCGTATGACACATTTATGCGCTTCCCATGTGGATAAAGGGGACGAAACCGAGCCATTATTTACCAAGAAGAAGGATCGCAGTTCACTCTCAAGATCGGATCTAAGTAAGCGGTCCTGTAGAAGGGATTCGTTCAACCTCCAAGAAGGACTCGAGGAAGTGGGCGCTCATAAATCGAGGGACAGATGGACCAGAGCGTGGCCAGAGAGGAGAATATTCCCGATATCTGCCGAGAGTACAGTGGGGTGTTCTCGGTGTTGTATAAAGAAATAATCAATTCTGGAATAAGTTTGGTAGGCAGCGGAGAAAAAGGAGTAATCCCTAGTTTGGGGGTGCAGCAGGCGCCACGGGTCTATCAAGTGAAGCGATAGCAGTTCCGACTTCAGTCTCAGAAGATAGGAGTAGGAGAGATGGGAGGAGCCCCTAGAAGCATCAAGGATAGGATCTAATGCGAGATTAAAGTCCCCCCCCCCAGAAGGATCATCCACTCCCCAAAGTGCGCGATATTTGTCACTAGGTTCCGTAAGAAACCTAGCTGATCAGAGTTGGGGAAGTATACGTTGACCATGGTAACCCCAAATACCGGCCCTTGGGGTCGGCCAGTTGGTCCCGAAGTTGCCACGCTACCGATTTGGCGAGCAATATGCTCACCCCCTTTGATTTATTGAGGGGGTAGGGGCAGTGATACACCACTGGGAAGTCACTATTATGCAGCCTGGGTACATTGTCCACCTTAAAATTAGTTTCCTGGAGGAACACCACTTGCGAGCCAAGCTTCCGTAGATCCACCAGCAAACGAGACAGTTTCTCCGGGACATTAAGTCCCTTAACATTAAATGTTGTCAGGTTGACCGGGCCCATGACACGGATTCAATGGGAGCCCACTTTACCCTCCAGGGAGGACACCTGCTGCTTGACCTCAGCCCGCAGGGCCGCCACTATCTTAGAGGCCATGCCATGCCATCCAGATCCTCCTTTGTGGGCAGATGGGAGAGAGCGTCCCTCCAGTCAGTGATCGGACCCCCTGGGGAGCTAGCCGTGCTGGAGGAGCCCGCCGAACCCCTATCTGAGTCCATGCTGGGAAGCCGTGGGGTTGGTATAGGGGGTACAGGGGGGTCTGGGTTGCGAGCGGGAGGAGCCCGCGAGGCAGGTTGCGTCTTACCCTGCACCTTGTGTGGAGTGGCGGCGGCAGTCGA
>NW_017309310.1:16021-19386 GCF_000935625.1 Nanorana parkeri
TGTTTGGTTACAGTTTTAAAAGTTTTTAGTTTTTTGTAATGTGTTTTAAATATCAATGGTTGTGGTACACATAAGTAGGAGAGTCACACATGCCATACCTCACCCTGCTTAACACAAACACACACAGGGCACAACCCGCACCAGCACAACGCATAGGGCACAACACGCACCAGCACAACGCATAGGGCACAACACGCACCAGCACAACGCACAGGGCACAACACGCACCAGCACAACGCACAGGGCACAGATAATTAAACATACAGTCACAGCACATCGCACAGGATTATGTGTGGAGTGATGTTAGTTAACTTACCGCAAAGTGATGATTAGTCTTTCCACTGGTGCAATGCTGTCTCTCATAAATGTGTCCCGCCCTTCCAAAGGGATGGACATCAACCCCAGTAGCTCATCAAAACTGTATAAAATAAAAGGTGAGGGTTAACACTACTAGCAATTAAGCAATGAAATGGTGCTTTAGGAGCATATGGGCCATGTAATCAGAAAAATATACCAGCTTTGTGTTTTAACATACATTTTACTCATATACATACGTGACAGACAGGTTGATTTGATGCTAGCTTTATTTTCTATCTTGCTATCCTGCCTGTTTCCCAATCAAATCTATGATGCTACTATCATATGGCACACAACAACAATAAGCATTGTACATGTACTAACCTGTTTATGGACATGCGTGTGCACGCAAAGAATTTCTCCTCATGTGCACAAAGGGTTTCGTACATGGCCCAGAACTGTCCTTTTTGTTGTCGGTTCGCGATGACAGGATGGACCCAGAACCTTCGCCTGCTCAGTCTCCTTCTCCTCAAACGCATTATATGCACTGCTGCAACTATTGCTTCAGTGTGTCGTCGTTTGCAGAGATCCATGTTAACAGACTCCAAACAACACACTCTCCTCTGTTAAACAAAGACACAGGAAACGGGAATGGTGCATCTCAGGAAGTCTTTTTCATTGGACGCCTCCGTAAAGACAGGAAGTCTTTTTCATTGGACGTCTCTGTAGTCAATAAAAAAAACGCACGTACGACGCGCGTTTCCAAGTGTCAGAAAATGTGCGAAAATGCTAGGTAATACGCTCATAAAACGCCCGACAAAAACGCGCATATAACATACACTCAGGTGTGAACCCAGCCTCATCCACAGTTTCTTACTTTTTAGCATTAGCAAGAGTAACATAAAGTATACCATTACACCAAAACATAGAAAAAAGCACCGCTCCTCCATAAGCTCTCTATGGCTAAGCCCAGGATTGGGTGAAACACATCAGAGGGGGTGGACCTCAGGCAGGACTTAGTGTCAATGATGAACTTGCAATAAACTGATTCAGACAGGAACAGAGTGCAGAATTTTTTTTTCTTTATTATATACAGTATACTGTTTTCTCATTTCAGTATCTTCACATGTTTTATGTGTGTGGGGACAACAGGCACATCAGGAGGAATTTGATCGTCCACGGCATACAGGATTGGAAAACTGAGGGCTAACATCTTCAGCAAGTGACTCCACTGCTCCTGCAATCCACCATTCTATGAAGATTAGCTAAAGCATTAAACATTTCTTCCTAAATTTTGTGGTGTGATACCAATGGTCACTCTGCTGACTACCTCATCAGTCTGCTTAAATTATCCCCTCAACACATGCCTTAGTCTACTTCACCCAATCACATGAAAGGCTTTCTCAAACTTATCATGCTCATGTCACCTTAAAACCGGGTGAGAGGGAGGGAGCCTGTAGCTCAAGGACCCCAAATAGATTCCCCAAATCCATCTTGGAAAGCCTACATTATTATAATCTTCTAATATCTGCCTACCAACAGTAAGCTGAGTAACAGGACCGTGCATCTGCTTATGATCATAAGTACTGCTGATATTTTTAGATTTTCAGTTTCTTTGGAAATCTCAAAAAGGTCTATAATTTATATATTTCACACATCATAACTCCTAGCTGCCTAGATACCCCAAGGAAAGTAACATCTGATCATGTGTCTATTGCAGCAATGTTCTGGAAACTTACTTCACTACAATGCCATGCCAGCCTGAACAAAAGCCAGGCCCCTCATTCTATGACAGTGAGGTCCACGGTTCAGTTTAGCAGCGTATTAACTCTCTTGACCATGAAAAGACTTCTGTACGTTTCTCCTGAGCATAGTTCACATACCAGCCATTGTCAGCATGCTGGCTGCAAAGAGCACAGTCCAATTGTCTTAAACTGACAGCTGATTGAGGAGAAATAAATAGGACATTATTCAATAGATAAACATTCCACATATTCTATACTGCTTTACTACAAAGGTCGTCTTTTATGCCTTCTGGTGCCAGTTTATTTTTAGTGATAATCACTGTACGAGTTAATGATTCACTAGATGATGCATCAAGAGGCAAACATATTAACGATTTTAACTCACATGTAACATTACTTCTTTAGTGTGTTTTAGAGCATTAGGCAGCCCATTCAAATAAATAGGCTGCCTTAACTAAATGCATTTTAATGCACAACATCATGTATGTTTAATACATACCTGTTAAAACACAGCGTGAATCCAGCCTAATGTAAAACCTTTACTAACTGACTTTACAGCCATTGCTGACCTTCTGAAAATTCTGATCAAATGGCTGTCTCTGGCTTTAATACTGTCTGGGTCACGTGGAACAAGCATCACTTTTATTCTGCATGGTTGTTCTTGGTTGGTGACATAGAAGGTACTAAAGCTATTAAAGCATAATGATAGCCTGGCAATTAGGATTTATATACAGTAAGTCAGCAATGGCAGCCTACATACTGTATGTCTCTGCATATACCCTTTCTTTAAAAAGCAGATGTTTTAGAATGAGGATTTGTATAAATCATTAAACAATTAACCTATTCCCAGATCTGTCCTCTCGAACTCTAGCTCGACGGAGGGCCTTGCGCCCCCTTACTACCTTACTTAGAGAAGGCAATATACCATACAGATGGGGGTACCCCTTCCATTTAATGGCCCGGAAAAATGGTAAAGCTGCTATTCTCCGTTCACCGGAGAATATAGAGACCTTTACAACGGCTATGGGGATTCCTGCAGTTGAACTTGGAATGGGGCCAGATCCCCCCATCCCTTTGATATCTGCAGTACCCCAACTACCTCAATGGACAGAAGTTCCTGCTTCGAGGAAAAAGAAATAGGATGAACATTTTTTGCATGGGGGGAGGGGCAGCAGTAAATTGAACAGAAAAAAATTACTTATTAATTCAAATATGTTTCATAGGTATAGATGCCTGCAGGTATTAAAGTATAAAGAGATGGGGAAGGAAATGTGTTTTGGGTGTTTTAGTTTGGGTGTATACCCCTTTACGTGTGTTTTTGTT
>NW_017309310.1:19426-64973 GCF_000935625.1 Nanorana parkeri
CTTGGTTTTTGTGGGGGGGGGTGGTTGTGGGGAGGGGGTTGCAGGGATGAGAAGATCTCTTTTAGTATGTAGGCTATGGTATTATTCACTAGGACAACATGTCAACAACATTTTCTCTTTTTGGATGATAGATATGATGAGCACTGTTTTTGTTTGGAGTGGGATAGGGGTAAGAGAAATAAATTGTCACGAATTGACACATAATACACTAGGGGAAAATAGGAGGTGGTAGAAGCAATTTTGTTCAAACCAAGAGAGGTTTTTTGAACAGGATGCAGCTAAAGAATGGGGTCAGAGAGTGGAATTGTAATGTAAAAAGATTATATTTATTGGATTTACAAAATAAAATAATTTTTCACATGAATCGACTTCCTTGAAGTATCTTTAAGTTGTTGGTTAGTGGAAATAAAGTCAATACGAGCTTTTAACTTGGATCCTGTAGACACGTTCTATGAACACAACACAACACGGACACAACACGTTCTACAAAACTTTTGTCAGGTTGTATCTTTGTATATTTGGTTTCTGGTCAAGTGTCAGGCTAAGGATGAGAGGGGAGGGGGAGATTTTTGTTTTAGGGATTTTAGGGATGAACACACTCTAGTGGATAACGCGAATAGCGAAACTAGACAGCTAAAGCGATATTCTATGGTCAACATCACTCGGTCATTCATTCCGCTTTGTCAAATAAGTAAATTAGCAGACATTGTAACCCGTTTTCCAAGTACACTGTTCCATTAGGAAGCCCGACCAAAATGTTAAACAACTCCCCTCCTCTTGTCCCATACACTGGATGTCATAATTAGTCCGATAAGCCCCAAGGGATATTATGATCGAAAAAGTGGAAGTGTAGCAACAATCACATTTAGATCATCTCAAATGGACTGAACTGCCCCAGGTCACCCCATCTAGACAACTATTTAAGTATAGTTCCTGTGTTATTATTTAAGTTATTTATTAAGTAGGGAAATTAATTTAACTTCAAGGAAGCTTATAATAGGGATAGTTTAAACATGAGGTTAACTCAGAGGTATTGATTGAATAAACATATATTTATTTGATGCTATGAGAACCACAGGGGCAAAGGTCAGAGGAACACTTGCAGACTACACTCAATGTCTGCTAATGTATTTATTTCACAAAGCGGAATGAATGACCGAGTGATGTTGACCATAGAATATCGCTTTAGCGGTCTAGTTTTGCTATTCCCGTTATCCACTAGCGCTCATGTTCATCCCTAAAACAAAAATCTCCCCCCTCTCATCCTTAGCCTGACACTTGACCAGAAACCAAATATACAAAGATACAACCTGACAAAAGTTTCGTACTTAATCAAACCCGGCACCAAATGGGTTAACAATAGACCCATGAGGGAAGGATAAAAAACCCCATGAACTAATCACTCAACAGGATCTGACGAAGCCCCGTGAAACTAAGGAGGGGAGAAACGCGTCATCCGCTGTAGGATGCTGAGCTGAGACACCACCTGCATGTCAGGTATACACCTACCAGCGTGGTCATTCAGAACAGCGGGACAAAAGGATCTGCTATGCCAATAGCCTGGATACAGTTGTGATCAAACTGGGACTTTCCTAGGAATCGTTTGCTCCTCCTGAAAGAAACGATTTGAAGGTCTATTTGGAGCTTCTTGTGTGACCATCAAAGCGAGCACAATTGGATTTTGAAACATTAAGTGCCTATATGTCTCGGGAGTTTGACCGTCCGGTTTAAAGAGTCCAGGTAGCCGTGAGTAAATCCTACTCGAGTTTCTTTTACACACAGAGGGGAAGCTTCTTGCTCGCCAGGTGTGATTATAACTTAACGGCATACTGTATATCAACTCACCGGGTCTATCCCTATGCTTCCTTGCATAAAATAATTTGTCACCAATTAAGTATCCATAGTAGCAACACTTGATTGTGTTCATAGAACGTGTCTACAGGATCCAAGTTAAAAGCTTGTATTGACTTTATTTCCACTAACCAACAACTTAAAGATACTTCAAGGAAAAAGAGAAACATATCAAGCGGTTTCAATAGGAAATTTCCAGGCATTTGACACATGCAATATTGCACTCCTTCACTTTAGTCCAATGCTGTTCCCTCATAATTGAGGACCACCTGAAGATCTAGAGAATATTTTTCAGCTAGCTCTGTTTGTGTGTGAGTGTTGATTTGTACGAAAGGATCATTGCAATGACCATTTTTTAAGGGTGTGGGGATAGTGGTATTTAAATGTGCAGTCGATTCATGTGAAAAATTATTTTATTTTGTAAATCCAATAAATATAACCTTTTTACATTACAATTCCACTCTCTGACCCCATTCTTTAGCTGCATCCTGTTCAAAAAACCTCTCTTGGTTTGAACAAAATTGCTTCTATCATGTTATATAACAGCAGGGGGTTGTTTTTCTTGCGCAGCAAGTGAGAGCCATTAAGTAGAGTGTGTGAACTCTCGATTAAATCGGGGTGAGGATCTCTGTGTACACCAACCCATTTGTTCTATGAAAATAGGAGGTGGGAGTAGGGAAACTGGAAATTAATAAGAAAATTATTAAGGAATACTACAAGATAACTAAATGGGGAAGTAAGGAGAGTAAACATGGGGTAATTCAGAAAGGGGAGAGAGGGGGAACACTGGAAGGAAGGGGAGGATGGGAGGGGAGGATGGGAAGGGAGGGAGGGAAAAGAGGAAGTAGGATAAGAAACAAGGAACACTTAATATTTGGGGATGAGATGGTATGCTTTAAGCTCTTAATTGGGATAATGGGATACACGAAGGGAGTTTTATCAGGGGGATATGTTAGATGGAGGTCTCCCTCTGCTGCCCCACCCCCATTTTAACCCTTTTCTCTCCCCCCCTTCTTTCTTCTTCTTTTTTTTCTCTCTCTCTCTCTCTTTTCTTCTTTTCTTTTCTCCTCTCTCTCTTGATAATTTATATGAAATATATGAATATAATGAGTAATTAAATATGGTACAGAATAGGTGCTCGGGTGGGGGGGGTTCACTGTTTTTTTTTCTCTCTCTCTCTGCATTATTGGTCTCCATATGAAATTTTTGTTTTCTTTTATGATCTCCTAAAATTAAGATGAGTTGGCTCCGTAGATTGCCAACCTTCTCCGGACTCGGCTGCTGAACTTCTCCTCAGCCTCTCCCACGAACCTCTGGCTCTGATTCTGCGCCAGCACCCGCTCCAACATCGGTGAAAAGCTGTTTAGGGATGCATAGCTGGGCATCCTTTCTCTCCCTATTCGCTCAACCTATGCAGAACCAGGTTCGTCAAGGTGCTCCAACACCTGCTGCATTCACCACAAGAGTTCCGCCTCCATGGCCAATAACTCCAAGGATGCTCCTCCGATAGTAGCTGGCTCTGTGTCCCGGTGGTAGTTTGGACTGCCCGTATAGAGGAAGCAGATCCCACCGCTTGCCACCAATTGTGACGGACCGCCTGGTACCCCGACTGGGTACCTCCGTCAGAAATCAGCTTCCTCTGCGCTGGAACCCGAATTCCAGTGTCCTCAGCCCAAACCTGCCTAATTATTGGACAGAACCAATATATTAGGACAGAACGCTAACCTCCTCAATCATCAGACAACACCAGTGTTGAGGCGGAAACCAAGATCTGCTTTATTGAAGACCAGCTCAGTATTTATACCATTCAAGAAGTCTAAAAACATAACGTAATCAAACATGAACAGCATGGGGCGTGGCTTGGCAATGGCCGCGTGAGGCAGCAGATTCATACAGCTCCGGACACAGCCTATTTATTAACGGCACCCTGTATTACCTCTGAGGAAGAAATACACATGTCCAAAAAGAACAAGCAGAAGGGGCGCAAGTCAACCCCCGAAGCGGCCTTCCACCGTCTATTTGACGGGGCCTCGGGCTCAGATGAATGGAGGCCTTCGTCGTGCCACTCTCCTGTGAGTAACAGGCCGCCTGACGCCACTCGTCGGCGGCCGGACTTAGCTCCTCCCACTCCGCTTTGCGAGACGCGGAACTCAAGGAAACCGGAGGAGACAGAGCTCCGGTGTCCAGAGAGTGGCCGCCGGAGCCAGCAGCAAGACCTGCAGATGCTCTCCTCCCGGATGGTGGCTCAATAGAGAGAGGGCCTTCACAGCACCGCGCCCTCGTACTGAACGGGCTGCTGGACGCAACGCAACAAGGGCCGGACTTAGCCCCTCCCACTCCGATTACTGAGCCGCAGCGTGAGGAGAGGCAGAGGGAACCGGAGCTCCAGCAGACAGGGCATGACGCTGGGGAGAGACAGAGGGACCCGCAGCTGCCTCCATCCACAGCTTGGGATCTGTCACCCACGAGACAGCAGAGGCCCTCTTCACCCTATACAGAGGTAAGCTCCTCTCCAGTTCTCAAACAGGGCCAGACCTGTGAAGCCCTGGATTCACTCAGTGAGCACCCCAGGGGAGAATCCACCCTGGATCAGGCCCCATCTCCACATACAGCTGGCAGCCCAGGACCTGGACATTGCCCACTACCGCTCCGCACATACCTCCCACGGGCACAGACACCCCCAGACCCCTTTTTGCACCAGAATGCATGGACTCTACTATATCTGGAGAGGAAAGCTCGCTGAAATCGTGGCACTCAACCTAAGCTCACAATGACGGGGGTCAACGGAATGCGCTGGGTTCAGGGTCAGAACCCCACGGGGACACTGACCTCTGATCCTTGCTTCAGGCCTTACCGACGAAGGCTGACATTGCTGCGCTCATCCCCACCCCATTTTGAAGCATTCACGGCGCGCATTGAATCCATATATAAACAAGACGTCGCAGAAATCAGACAAGAACTCGCGACCTTTACATCTAAGCTTACAGGGGTCGAACAATCCAATTCAGATCTCTCGGAGAGAGTCGCCATATTAGAGCGCACGCAGACATGTCACCAACAACAGATGTTTCACGTCCTGCTCTCCTCAGATGACCAGGACAACCGCGGCCGGCGGAACAACATACGCATCCGAGGTATACCAGAATCAACTTCCGCTGCTGATCTTAAAGAGACAGTTTGTGGGATTCTCAATCTTTATCGTGACAAACCCCATGGGACTCCACTTGACCTAGACAGGGTCCATAGATCCCTGGGGCCACGCTCCACGGATGTCACCCGCCCCAGAGACGTCATATGTAGAGTCCATCACTACACCAAAAAAGAAGACATCATGATCCACGCTTGGAGAAAAGGTACACTAGATTTTGACGGTGCGCAGATTCGCCTGTATCCAGATGTTTCGAGACATACACTAATGATGAGACGCATTCTCCGCCCCTTACTAGAGAAGATCCGCGACTGTGGTGCCACCTATAAATGGGGGTATCCGTTTCACCTTATTATACAGAAGATGGATTCATCATTTCGCCTCTACTCCCCCGAGGATCTCCCAGCGCTCTTCTCCTTCCTGCAAACGGACCCCATCACCGTGCTTAACTGGATGCAAGCCCTACTGGATCCTGTCAACCGAAACGATGGTGCCCGTGCCGCTGGCCATCCGCCTTGTGCTCCGAACACCACTCGCTACCATCCATCTGATCGCTCCTCTGGACGAGTACACCCAACGCCCAGGGAACAAGGTCCCCAACGCCCTACCCCATCGCACAGTGAACCATAGCAGAACTTTGGACGTACAAAAGGAAACCAAGTCTTTGTGCCTGAGAACTCTGGGACGGTTACATTGCAACTGAGCTTACCTCATATTGACCCGTACATAGCACCTAATTGCGGGCATACCACGGTTGTATCTGCTTAATGTCTTGCATCTCTAGGTTGAGCTCCTCGGGACTGGGTGTCCGAGCTTTTGGCTAATTCCGCTAGTTATCTCTGCAGTACAGTGATTTACGCGATTGTTCTTTGCCTACACTTGTTTACACTGGACCCCCTCCGGGGCTTTCTCTGGACTAATCGCTGCCTCTCCCCTTTTCGGAGGGGCTTGCGGGGAGTCCCGGGGAGAATCCTCAGGGGAGGTTCCCTATGGGGACTACGCGTCTCCCATTCTCAGGTCATGTTCTTAGGAAATGCCTTTTTATCTCATGCTCCTGCTGGGGGCAGAGGTGACGTGGCGACCTACCTAGCGGCTCTACTCATTGCCTATCCGCCCGACACCCCGGGAGGGTGGGCCCTTACGTCCTACCCCACCGCACGGTGAACCATAGCTGACCTCTAGACACAAGACAGGATACCAAGTCTTCCCACCCGAGAACTCAGGGACGGTAACATTGCAACTGAGCTTTCCCCAGATTGACCTGAGCGTAACTACTAGTCGCGGGCATACCGCAGTTATAAGTGCCTAATGTCTAGCATTTCTAGGTTGCACTTATAGAGAATGATTACCCTGTTTGACACCTTTGCTGGGTACCCCTGCAACCTAGAGCTTTACGCGGTTGCTTTCTGCCCTCACTTATTTGCAATGGACCCCCCTGGGGCTGTCTCCGGGCCACCCGCTGCCTCCCGCCTTTATGGGGGGGGGATGTGAGGGGGCCCGGGGAGATCCCTGGGAGAAGCTTCCCTGAGAGGACTTTGTGCCCAATATCCACGGGTCAGGTTCTTAGGAAATGTTATATGCCTTGTTATTCACTGTTTGTGCGGGGGAGTGGAGGCGTGCCTGGTATCTTTTATCGTTGCTTATTCACGCAGGTCCTCTCTAGGACTTTCCCCGGGACGCTCGCCCCATCCCACCCTGTTGTGGGGATGGGCCGGTCGGCCTGGGGGGAGACTTTGCTTGGGTGGCGCACTGCGCACCCCTGGGTTTGTTCCCGGGGGGAGGGGTGTTAGAGGGTGACGCCTGCTGCGATGTTTCGGCTGCTGGCGATCGCCCTCCTCGCCTCACGGGGGACGCCCCCACAGGGAGTTTAGTTATAATTGGTTGTGCCTTTTAGGCCGAAAGTTGTGGGGGTGCCGTGGCCGCCCTCCACCAGTCGCACATGATAATCTAATGGATGTGTGTACTTTGTATGTTTAACCTGTTCAAGTGCCAACCATTTACATGTTTTTTCTTTCATCTGAAGCTGTGAACCCGGAGCTGGTTGTGGTTTAATCGCTCCGTGACCCATTGCCAAGCTTATTCGTTTTTGGTTTTGTTTTATATTTTTCTCTTCTCTTTCTCCCTACCTCTCACCTCCAGGTTACTCTGCATTACCACCTTCTACTCATCTTCTATTCCCTCTACACACTGAGACATGGAAGAGCTAAAATTGGTCACCATTAACGCTAAGGGCCTCAAAAAAAAACGCTACTGCAAGACCTCAGGAGATGGGGATCCCATGTGGCCTTCATACAGGAAACCCACTTTAGAGCTGACGCTGCCCCTTCGCTCAAAGATTTCTCCTACCCGTTCTCCTACCACTCCTGCAACGAGACGTCCAAATCCAGATGGGTCTCTGTAGTGCTTTCACGGCTGGTTCCCTGGACGTTCATAGACTGCCAGACTGATATTGAGGGATGATACCTGCTTCTTAAGGGCAAGATAGGTCACACGACGGTCACGTTTGCTGCAATCTACGCCCCAAACTCCAATCAGGGGGGCTTCTTAGAGAGTATTCTAGATAGGCTGCTGACCTATACTGAAGGGGTTTTGATTCTAGGAGGGGATTTCAATCTTACGTTGGATCCATCCTTAGTCTCATCCTCGAGATCGTCTTCGCTTTCTCCGACAGCTAATAGACGCATTCTTCGCTCTCTCTATCGCTCCCAGCTTGTCGAAACTTGGCGTCAACAACATCCATCCGTAAAAGACTACACCTTCTATTCTACACCTCATGATACGTACTCTAGAATAGACATGTTCTTTGTTGCCCACCAATACTTAGCGATGATAACCACCACAGACATTGGCACTATCACATGGTCAGATCACGCCCCGGTCTTCATGCACATTACTCTATCGGACCACCCTTCACGTAATTCGTGGCAGTGGCGCCTTAATAACAGCCTCCTACAAGACCCACTCATCCTGAATGATGCCACTAAAGAATTACACTCCTATTTTGACCTTAACGACGTAGAGAACTGCGACTCAGTTCTTCTCTGGGAAGCACACAAAGTCTTTATTAGGGGTGTCCTGATTAAGCATGGCACACGAGTCAAGCGCCGGAGGGAGGCCGAATTGTTAGATCTGTTGCATACTCTACACGGCCTGGAACTTTGACATAAATCAACCGGCTCGCCTACACTATTGGCTGACATTCTATCCACTCGCCAATGGATAAACTCACTGACCTCCTATAAGGTAAAAGTGGCGCTAGCACGATGTAGGAGGAAATATTACGAGTCGGGGGATAAATGCGGGAGACTTCTGGCTTGAGCCCTGAGGGAACAACGTCAGCTCTCCTACGTACCACATGTGGTTACATCCCACCAAACTAAAGTGTCACTCCCGAAAGCTATAGCTAACGCCTTCCGAGATTACTACTCCAAATTATACAACCTGCATCCTACACCTGACTCTATTCCTCGGAGCACCTTACAGGATAAGATTTCCTCCTACCTATCCTCGAGCGCTCTACCTTCTCTAGATGTGCAGATTAGGGATACGCTAGATGCCCCATAACCTCGGAAGAGTTTACCGCACTTAAATCCACGAACAACGGGAAATCGCCTGGCCCTGATGGCTTCACAACTCAATACTATAAGCTTATGACCACGGTACTGGCGGGCCGCTTTACACAGGCTTTTAATGCCTTGTCCTCCACCTCTGGGCTCACCAGAGACTCTCTATCCGCCCATATTTCAGTTATCCCAAAATATGGAAAAGATCCATCTTCGTGTAGCAGCTATCGTCCTATATCTCTCCTGAACACCGACCTGAAGCTGTTTACCAAAATATTGGGGACTAGATTGAGCCCTCACATGCCTGACCTGATACACTATGACCAAGTGGGGTTCATTCCAGCTCGAGAGGCTTGTGATAACACCATCAAGACCTGTCACCTCGTTCATTATGCGGCGACATCCAAAATTCCTTGCCTTTTTCTGTCTACTGACGCTGAAAAGGCTTTTGATCGGGTCTCCTGGGAATTCCTGTTCGCTACTCTGAGACATATAAGTCTGGGAGAACACATGTTATCCTGGGTGTCGGCAGTATACTCCATCCCTACAGTGTGTGCCAAGGTAAATGGCGTCCTGTCGGACCCTTACCCAATCACCAATGGAACCAGACAGGGTTGCCCCCTTTCACCGCTACTATTCGCCCTATCTCTAGAACCATTCCTCGGACATGTTAGGTCTAACATTGATGTGACCGGAGTTAAAAAGGGATCTGCGGAATATAAAGTTTCTGCCTATGCGGATGACCTGATGTTCTCTCTCACCAACGCGGTAATCTCCCTTCCCAATCTCATGCAGGAATTCGCAACGTATGGCGAGCTATCCAATCTAAAGATCAATTTCAGCAAATCCATTGCCATGGGAATCTCAATCCCAACTCCACTTACCCGATCCCTGCAGAATAGCTTTAATTTCCAATGGACGACCCGAGCGTTGAAATACCTGGGCACGTTTATACCTCCGGACGTGAAGGTCATCTTTACCTACAATTTCCCACCTCTCTTGGTACAAGTACGCACGCTCCTTTCCAGCTGGCAGAACGGCTTCTTTTCCTGGTTTGGACGGTGTAATGCCATCAAAATGACTATTTTGCCGAAATTCCTGTATCTTTTTCAAGCCCTACCTATCTCGGTCCCCAACGGGTATTTTCGCCAGGTCATCTCCTTGCTGACAAGGTTGGTATGGGCTAACCGCCATCCCCGTTTAAGCCACTCCCTCCCTACTCTACCCAAAGACTTGGGAGGCATAGCTCTTCCTGATCTACGGAAATACTATGTAGCTAGCCATCTGGTTCACCTTGTTGACTGGTGTAGACACTCACCTACGAAACAATGGGTACCCCTGGAGGAATCCATGTCGCCTTATCTCTTGGCTAGGGCGGCATGGTGTCCCTCGACTCTCCCCCACTTGCTTAAGACCCACCCCCTGACGGGTACTTCTCTTGCAGTATGCTCGAAGGCTCTTACCAGGTGGCGTCTGATTACTGAGGCTTCCCCGCTCTACCCAATTCTAGGTAACCCTGCCTTCCCTCCGGGAACCTCGGCTGGCCCTTTCCGATCCTTGATTGCCAAGAACCTCTTTCAAGCCTCCCACTTTGCACGTGGGGGCACGTGGCCTTCCCTGGCATCCCTTACCGACCCTGAAGGAGTAATTGGTTTGGACCAGTGGAGAGCATTCCAACTGAGACACTTCTTTCTTACCTTGCCACCAGCGGCGTGTTTTGAGACCGCAAATACATCTTTTGAGAGATTGTGCGATTCCAGGGGACCGACGAGACATACCCTATCGGAGATCTATGCAACTCTTGTAACGCCAGCTGAGCCTGGAAAACCAGTGTTCCTGACACGCTGGGAACAAGAACTAGGGAACACGTTCTCAGATGCCCAGAGTCAGAACATTATCCACTTCACTATGCGATCATCGATTTGTACTAAATATCAGGAGACTAATTATAAGATCCTTACGAGATGGTATCGAACACCGGAGCTCCTACATAAGATGTATGGTGGAGTTGCCAACGTCTGCTGGAGATGTAATGCGGACGGGGGATGTAAGACCATGCCTAACGGCAGAGTTATGACTGCGCATGCGCATAGGCCTGTTCACCACATTTGCGGGAAGCAGCGGCTACTGCGCATGCGCAAACGGCAGCTACTGCGCATGCGCAAACGGCACATGGCGCACAGGAAGTGACTTGCTCTGTCTGGGAATGATCCTATTTAAGCTGGCCCAACTCCCAGGATCTTTGCTGAGTGGCCTTTCAGCTTTAGTGTGTATTCCTGTATCCTGCCTGTTGCCATATCATCATCGACCGGATTCCTTGACCTTGCCTGATTGCCGCCTGCCTCCGACTTCTGCTTGTCCCTGGATTCTCCTTTGCCTTCTAGTTTTGTACCTTGCTGCCCGATTGTTGCTGACCCTGGCTTGCCTGACTCCGCTCTGCTCCAGCCGCATCAGCACCTGCTTCCTGCCTCACTGAAGACGGGCCTCAAGGACCTGCCCAGGCCCAGTGTCCTGCATCGTCCGGCACCGGTGCTGCCCGTAGTTTCCCCACCTCCTGTCTCCACATTCAGGGGTGTGGAACTCGTGCTGCAAAGGAGGCCTCCTCACAACTCGGCTCCCCACCAGGTACGTGATAGGGGAACTCTACTCCATCTCTTCTGGTCCTGCCCAGCCTTGGCACAATTCTGGTCTACGGTTCGAGACATTGTGAGGAAGTTCATGGAATCTGACTTACCACTGGACCCCTCAATTTTCCTGTTGCACAACATCCCTATGTACAGGAAGGCCTATGCCCGATCTGTGGTACGCCACTTGATGGATGCAGCTAAATCCTGCATCCCCAGTCTTTGGAAGACTCCCTCTACCCCTACAATATCTATGTGGATACGCAGAGTGGAGGAGATTAGGGTAATGGAAGACATGATTCTGTCCTCTCAAGGTAGGCAAGAACGCTACTCTAGGACATGGTTTTACTGGTTGGAGTACATGGATTCCCCTGAAGGCAGAACATACTCTGTATGATCTCCCTCCTTTAACTGGCTCCTTAGGGAGGGCCCAGTGAGTGACCCGCTTGACAGGCTCTACTATGTCCCACTGCCCTATGCCTCCTCTTTCACACTTACTTACTGGTCCTGCCCTCCCTCCCTCCCTCTCGTTTGTATACCTCCTTCATTCCTCTCCGTCCTGATGTCTGAAGTCCTGCCCCTCCCCTCAGCCCCCGAAAGCAGACAGGTAGACCCCGTGGTTTACCCTCCTCTGTGAATGGAAACCATGGCTTATCATACAATATGACATTTAAGTTGGGCATTACAATCCCCCCAAACACCCAGATGAGGATGTAGCTTTACTTATTACGCATGTGTTTGTATATGTCTACTTATTACGTTTGCAACACTCGCTTGTGTATATGTTGTATGTTTATTGTAAAATGTTGGCTCCAAATAAAGAAAAAAAAATAAAAAAAATGAACAGCATGCAAACAGACATCCCCTCCCCCTCCCCGATGCCTTAATGAAAGAAAAGGGAGAGAGGAGGCACAACCCCCGCCCCCATTTTAATGGAAATGCGCTGATCAGCACGTTTGAGCGTTTTTAATTTCGTTTCAGCGCTGAAACGCGACTAAAAACAGCCAAAAATGCTCTTTCAAAAATCGTGGAGAAACCACAGTGAAACGCTTCCGCCCTGGTGTAACTGGCGCCTGAATGAGGCCTAACACTTTACTTTAATACTGCCACACCAATGAGAGGTTGAGGAAAGGGGGATTCTAAAAAAATGAAGGAACGCTGAATTGTAAATAAGCGATTTATGTTATAAATGTTTTTTGTGCTGTGTTGGTGTTTGTGTTGTGATAAAATGATACAGGCGTATATTTAATTACAACACAAGGTATCAACGCATGGTAATGCGTGATGAAGCTTTGCCATGCGCTGCCACAGTTAAATTAATGTTTTTTTACGATAGAAAAAAATAATGCACTGCGATGCGTTCTAACAACGCACTGCAGTGCATGTGCCTGGCGTACACCACAATATGGTGCACGTGTATGTTATGCGTGTGTGGGGGAGGGGGGGTTGTGCTTTTTTTTATTTACACATTTTTTATTTATTTTTAAATTATTATTTATTATTAATTTACTGTTGGGGGGGGGGGCTTTGGGGAAATATTAGGGGTCTAAACAGACCCCTGACATATACCTTTTGAAATAGAAATAGACATTGAGGGCAGGGAGTCCTCAATGTCTTTCTCTGCAGCCTCAGCACTCAGTGAATGGGAAGCACTCAGTACAGAGGCTTCCCATTCATTCACAAAATGCTGATAGTAAGATATGTACTATTAGCAGTTTCTGAATGGGGAGGAGCCTCTGGACTGAGTGCTTCTCCCCATTGAGAAATTCATGAATGAACAGGAGGTGATGTAAATCACTTCCTGTTCATTCATAACTGGGGACACATAGTAATATGTGTCCCCAGTTATTTACAAACACTGGAGTGATCAGACGATCACTCCAGTGTTTGTGCTGTTCACGAAGGATCGGTAAATATCAATGATACTTACCGATTTCACATTTTTAAACATGACAATGCATGCCACTTGTTCCCAACAAGACGGGAACCAGGCGTAGCCATGCACCTAAAAAACAACACACAAAATAATCATAACCTTAATCCAAAATAGAAAATAAAATAAAATCCCTGCGCGATTATCTCTGAGGGAGAACCCGCTAGGGTACAGGCGGGGTGGGGACATTCCCCAACATAGCTCACCATCTGTGCTCGTCACCATATAGTCATAACATTTAAGGATTAAAGCGCTAGAACATTGTAACAAGGAGGTACTGCTAATAGTATGAATTCAGGTCTCCTTTGGTTCATCAATGCAGCGTGTATTCGCCCATAAGCAGGAGTTTCCCTAGGGGTCACTCCACCCCCTCCCCTGCTCAGACATCTGAGTCCACTGCTGAGTCACTGCACTCCAACCAGCGATCCCAGACTTTGTTGAACTTGGCAGGACATCCTCTATGGGTATACGTGTCCTGGTACAGAGGTAAGTTGTCATTTACCAGCTTCTTCCAGAAGGCCAGCGCTGGCGGCTCGGGTTTCCTCCAACACATGGCAATTGCCTTACGTGCATAGAATAACATTAGGCCCACCAGCGTTCGTTCAGACCTGGTCGGAGCTACTTCTTCCACCAGACCCAGAAGGCACATTCGTGGTGACGGGGCAAGATGTAGAGAGGTGACTTTACCCATATACTCAACCACGGAGTGCCAATAGGAGGTAATGAGGGAACACTCCCAGAATACATGAAAGAAGTCACCCTCGGGGCACGTGCATCTCCAACAACCTGGAGAAATAGATGCATTCATTTTATGTAGGCGGTGAGGTGTGAAATATGCTCTATGGAGTATCTTAAACTGAACCATCCTATCTCGTATCGCAACCAATTGTTTGAAGGGAGCATCCCAAATCTCCTCCCAATCCTCGTCATCCAGTTCTGGGATGTTCGCTCTCCATCTAGACTGTAGGGTTAGTAGAGTGGGGGAGGTCAGGGTCTGCAGGGTACTATAGAAACACGAGGCAGGTTTTAACAGTCTGTCAGTCCTCGCTAGAGATTCCAGCTGCGTCATGCCCAGTTGGACCCTATTCCCAGGGAACTGAGCTCTGAAGGCATGGGCAAGCTGCAGGTAACGAAAAATGCACGTCTCATGTGTTGGGTGTCTTGCCGCAAGGTCATTAAATTGTAGTAGTGAGTTAGCGTCAATTATATCTGCAATTATTTTGACTTTACGTTTGGCTCAGAAACAGGGATCAGGGAGCGAATAGAAGTGAGGGAGCTGAGGGTTGTTCCATAGTGGGGTTTTTGGGGACATCTCCGGGGTGTCTTTCGCACACCTGGATATCCCCGTACGCCAGGCTTTGATAGTGGTGTGCATAGAGGGTGTGAGGGGGTAGGGGGCTCGTGGTCCCCTACCAAGCAAGTTGGTCAGTGCCTCCACCGAGTTCAGGATCGCAGCCTCTAGCATGACAGATGAGTTGTTCACATCCGCCGAGAGCCACCAGTTGGCTGTAACCAGTTGTGTGGCTAAGAAATATTGATAGAAGTCCGGGAGGGCCAGCCCTCCCTGGGCAGTAGGGCGCATTAAGGTTGTAAGTTTGTATCTTGGGGGCTTGGAGCCCCATAAGAAGGAGGAAACTAGTTGGTTAAGTTGACAAAAATAAGATCGGGCAATCCAGACTGGGGAGTTTCTAAAGACGTATGTTAGTTTAGGTAATAGCTTCATCTTTACTAGATTGATTTTCCCCAACAGGGATAAAGGTAAGTTCGCCCATGCCTTCAGTCTCTGCCTCATATCCCCTAGGATTGGAAGTAGATTCAGTGCTAGGTACTCTTGCGGTGACCTGGAAATCACCACCCCAAGATATTTGAAGGAGTCCACCCAGGACAGTTGGGTAACCGATCTGGGTACAGACCTAGCCCCTATGTCAATGGGGAACAGTACCGATTTATGCCAATTGACCCTGAGGCCTGACACAGCAGAAAATGCATTTAATACCTCCAATGCACCCTGTAGGGAGGCAGTGGCGTAACCAGAGTTATGGGCGCCCGGGGCAGAATTGTTTTCGCCCCCCCCCCCTCCCCATATTATATAAATATCTACTGGAACTGTACCCCACACCCCCACACATATATATCAGCTAAGGAACTACAAGTCCAAGTATGCCATCATTGACTCACATATGCCTTAAATGCATCCCATATCACAGCGGGACCAGCAGTGGAGGCGTTATGTTCCCAATATAGCTCAACCGATGGTGGGATTGCCTCATGAGCCATTGGGTGGGATATCCAATGTGGTGCCAGACGCCAAAGGGCCCTATTCCTTCTCTGGTTAGTACGAAGGGTCAGCCACAAGGGGGAGTGGTCAGATATGCCCCCGAGTAGGTATTCCACCTCTCCGATGTCAGACAAAAGGGAGCTGCCGGCAAACGCCAAATCTATGCGGGATGCAGATTTGTAGGAGGAGGAGAAGCACTAGTAGGCTTTGGATGTGGGATGTTTCCATCTCCACACTTCAGTGAGCCCAGCAGTCACCGCCCAATCCCCCAAGTCGGAGAGGTGGGATCCAGAGGGGCCAGACCTATCCATATCCGGAGCTAACGTGGAGTTAAAATCACCCATAAACAACACTTTGGCAGGTCCCTGCGAGGAGATCTTATCCAGCAGTGCATATAGTACATCAGAATGATAGGGCGGAGGAAGATAAACATTTACCAGTACATATCTTTGTGACCACATGGTGAGCACCAAAACAACAAATTTGCCATTAGGATCCGTGTGTACCTCCTCCACGGTGCATGGCAAAGACTTATTAATAAGAACAGACACACCCTGCGAATATGCGGAGTGGGTAGCATGAAATGACCTCTGCACCCAAGGGCGTCTTAAGGCAAGGATCCTGTTGCCCAGCAAAAAAGAGAGTGGGCGACAGCGGACAGCCCTGCCGAGTGCTCCTGCAGATAGAAAAAGGCCTAGACAGGCTATTACCTAGTTTTAGGGAGGCAACAGGATTGTGGTATAACAGTCTGATCCAGCGAGTGAACTCTAAAGGGAATCCCATCTTATCTAGGACAGCATGCTCACAGAGCAAAGCGTATCAGGAGGCTTAGTATCCCCCAAAAAGGTGAACTCAGTCAGAAAAAAGGAATTGTTCAACCAGAACCAAACAGTCTGCTAGGGCAGTGTAGTCACCCGATGAGAGTTACTTCCAGTCCTCGAGCTTTGGGAGTCATCGAGCTCAATCTGTGGTAGTGCTGAAGCCACTGTAAGGGAGCTTGGTACATCGGAAGGATGAAAGCTGACTTGCCATATGTCAGCAACAATAAAAGTTAAAAACAACAAAAATAATAATAAGAAGAGAACGGTCAGGCCGCATCCAGCCAGGCGGCAGCCGCCGCGGGAGTGTCAAAGAAGCGGGTAGTGTACCCCATCACTTACCCGCAGCCGACTACGATATAGAAGACCATATTGGAGGCCCTTCTCACGCAGCCTCTTGCGAATTGCGGTGAAGGATCTGCGCCGCTGTTGTATCTCCGCAGAGTAGTCAGGGAATAGAGAGATACGAGCATTTTCATATTGAAGTGCAGGGCGACTTCTCGCCGCAGCAAGGACCCGGTCTCTATCCCTGTAGTTCAGCAGGCGGATGAGGACGGGCCGGTGCCCCCGGTTTTGGCGGGACCGGCGGAACGCGGTGCGCCCTCTCCACCATGAATGTGGGCGGTAGATCCTGGAGATCCAGCAGCTTGGCCAAAAAGGTCTCAGCAAATTCAGCCGGTTGTTTTCCCTCAGCTCATTCAGGTAGGCCCAGCACGCGGATGTTATTGCGGCGCAGGCGGTTCTCGGTGTCCACCGCCTTCTCCTGTAGGACCCTGAGCTGTCGCTGTAGCAGCTTGACCTCTGCGGAATCCTCCCGCACAATCTCTTCCACCTGAGAGATCCGGGCCTCAGCTGCCCCCATGCGAGTGCGGAATTTGTCCATGTCATGACGCAGGAAGCCTACCTCGGCCGACAGCGAGTCAATTTTGGTTGTGAGGGCCTCCTTACACGAAGTGATGGCAGCTGAGCTGTGTGTTGAGAACATATTATCACTCTGCGTTATTAGCCCATATATTGGATCGAAAGTTCAATGGCATGAACAAGTTATGGGTCACCTTAGAGAAATACATTTCTCCTATTCTTACATTTTCAATACCATGGATAAAACCCGAGCTAAGACCACAGAGACACGATCTCCCCTTCTGTATGCCCCCTCTTTTGAAAGTGTGGGATTATATGGTAAAAGAAAATCGGATTTCTACTATTGTGGGGCCCATGACCCCTATTATGGGAAACACAATATTTGGACCAGGGGAATCAAAAGGACAGTTCTTCCAATGGACTTGTTGCTCACCCTTACCTATAATAGATGCTCTTACATCAACATATTTGAAACCAATGACTTCCTTGTTGCCTACACAAATGCATAAATGTAATTTATGGCTGCAGTATTTTCAGCTTAGAGCCTTATATGATAGCTTGCAATTGCGAATTGCGGTGAAGGATCTGCGCCGCTGTTGTATCTCCGCAGAGTAGTCAGGGAATAGAGAGATACGAGCATTTTCATATTGAAGTGCAGGGCGACTTCTCGCCGCAGCAAGGACCCGGTCTCTATCCCTGTAGTTCAGCAGGCGGATGAGGACGGGCCGGTGCCCCCGGTTTTGGCGGGACCGGCGGAACGCGGTGCGCCCTCTCCACCATGAATGTGGGCGGTAGATCCTGGAGATCCAGCAGCTTGGCCAAAAAGGTCTCAGCAAATTCAGCCGGTTGTTTTCCCTCAGCTCATTCAGGTAGGCCCAGCACGCGGATGTTATTGCGGCGCAGGCGGTTCTCGGTGTCCACCGCCTTCTCCTGTAGGACCCTGAGCTGTCGCTGTAGCAGCTTGACCTCTGCGGAATCCTCCCGCACAATCTCTTCCACCTGAGAGATCCGGGCCTCAGCTGCCCCCATGCGAGTGCGGAATTTGTCCATGTCATGACGCAGGAAGCCTACCTCGGCCGACAGCGAGTCAATTTTGGTTGTGAGGGCCTCCTTACACGAAGTGATGGCAGCTGAGCTGTGTGTTGAGAACATATTATCACTCTGCGTTATTAGCCCATATATTGGATCGAAAGTTCAATGGCATGAACAAGTTATGGGTCACCTTAGAGAAATACATTTCTCCTATTCTTACATTTTCAATACCATGGATAAAACCCGAGCTAAGACCACAGAGACACGATCTCCCCTTCTGTATGCCCCCTCTTTTGAAAGTGTGGGATTATATGGTAAAAGAAAATCGGATTTCTACTATTGTGGGGCCCATGACCCCTATTATGGGAAACACAATATTTGGACCAGGGGAATCAAAAGGACAGTTCTTCCAATGGACTTGTTGCTCACCCTTACCTATAATAGATGCTCTTACATCAACATATTTGAAACCAATGACTTCCTTGTTGCCTACACAAATGCATAAATGTAATTTATGGCTGCAGTATTTTCAGCTTAGAGCCTTATATGATAGCTTGCAGGAGAAAGCCCCGCTACATAGGCCATTGACTTGGTTTGAAAATATCTGCTGCCAGAAAGAAAGACCAACTCATATTATTTCTATACTATATCAGAATATAATGGCCCTTCAAGGCCTTTTTTAGGCCTTTTTTATGATAACATGGGAGAATGATCTACAAACCTCCCTAACAAATGAGGAAGTACAAAAATCTTTTATTTTAACTCATAAGATATCTATAGCCTCCTCATACCAAGAGAAGGGGTATAAAATTCTATCTCGCTGGTATAGATGCCCATCACCTAAAATAGCCCTCCTTTCAATTTTCCCTGGCTCGATAAAAGAGCGAAAAACGATCTACTTAGATTCTTTGTGGCAGCAGCAAGAATATTGATCCACGATACTGGAATACACAGAAAGTTCCAAATATTAAGGAATGGGCTATGGAATTATATAAGATTCAGAGATATGAGGAGCTGACAGCACATTTTAACCAGTTGTCGTCCGCCCGTTGTAAAAAAACAGACAGACGGCACTGCTGCATTGGCGGATTGCCGTCTCCAGATGGCATTTTTTTTTCTGCTTGCGTGCGCCCCCTAGCGGGCGCGCACGGGCAGAAAAGACCTGTGCAATGCAAACACCCGTTACCAGGTGTTTCACATATAGACGATCGGCGGCTCTATAGCCTGCCGATCGTCTATATTTGCTCGTTTTTAGTTTCTTTTGGGGTCCACAGGTGACATTAGGGGTCCTAGAGACCCCTAATGTCTCCATAAAGAGGACCTGTCAGTGTGACTTTGCTATTATATAGGGGGATTGTTATCCCCCTATATAATAGCAATAACAATAAGTGCAAAAAATAAATATAAATAAGAAAAATAAAAGCACATATAAAAAAGTAAAATAAAAGTCACATATAAAAAAGTGAAAAAAAACCCCAAAATGTTTAACTCCCCACCCCCACGTTTACGCACCTATAAACGTAAATATGCGCCCGGTGCACCAGCGCGCGCAAACGACAATTGCGCTACACACGTTACATATCGCCGCGAATGTCGCAGTGAGCGCAATAATTTAAGGGCCATCAATCACTGATAACACTAAACTGATGAGCGGTAAAAGCTTTTAAATCGTCGTCTGTGGCCAATTTTGGGTATTATCGTTTCTTGAGAAAGAAGCTGATGAAGCAGAGATCTGCTTCATCAGCTACTTTTCTCTGGCTATAGCAGCCAGATGACTGACAGGTGAATGCGGAAGTGATGTAATACACATCACTTCTGCATTCACAGCCCTGAGGGAGGGCAAGTGGTTAAGTAGCATGTCTTGAATCAAAATGGACTCTTTGTTAATAATTTTCTGTTGTATATCCATTCTGGAAGAACCCAATTCCAGGTTTTCTTCTAGCCCTCTTACTCTGTTTCCTATGCTTGAAATGTCAGTTTTTAACACTTGCAATTCCTCTTTATAAGTTGTTTCAAGTCTTGATATATATCCTTCCATGTCTCCCTTAGTAGGGAGAGATCTTAAATATTGTCCCATATCCTGCTGCTCCATTCCCTCCGGTCTGTCATTAGTTTTTTGGCTGTCTGTACCCCGGGCTTTGTCTCTATGAATTTCTTCCCTCCCCTTAGGGGAATCGTCTGTATAAATTTGAGAACATAATAAATGGTTTTGCATGATTCTGTCCTCTATATACTTGTCTGAGCTAGCCCGATCATGCCCCTTACTAGGGGAGACAGGTGCCATCATCCTATTATCCCCACCCTATGAATAACGAGAACGGGTACCTGAAAAATATGTCCCGATCTTCGATGAGGAACTCCGTCTCATCGATGCTGTTAGCAGGGTGATAGCTGCTTCTCCTTCTTCTTTCCCTTGCCCCCCATTGTATATTTGTTTGAGTGGCTGGTTCAGGAGGGAGTATATCAAGTGTGGGCCGGTGTGCTGCGCTTGGTTGTATGTGATCCACTTTTTAATTTATCTATAAATTGTGTAGAAATATCACAAACTTAATACAGTGCCAGTGATCAAATCCTTATTTCAACTATATAGTTGAATGCATGTCAGAAAAAGAAATAGGTGCGTACCTAAGTGAATATTAGATATTGGTTTGAATTGGTGATGAGTGATTATAAGTATAAAATCAAATAAATAAATAAATATATTGTCGTGTGAAAAAAGTTATATTGTGAGAGATGAGTGTTAAAAAATCTAATATGGAAACTGGCTTAAACGAGTGAATTAATTCCGTCTGAGATTCAATAATGATAGTCACTTGTTTAGACAGCCGAAGGGTGCAAATCAGTGTACAAAAAATCCTTATAAAAACCACATCTACTGATATAAAAAGTTAATATAATCGAGCAAATATAAAAAATATATAATCGAGCAAATATAAAAAATATATATATATAAAAACGGGGGTTCTGAACAGTAAGAATCTATTATCCTCCAAACGGCGTTGGAAATCCAGGGGATAAAAGAAGAAAGAAGGAAAAAGACATCAAAAGAAAAAAGGGGGATGTACACCCTTTACATTCCAAAGTGCGTTTTAAGTGTAGAGAAATGGCATAAGCATCCTAATCCTGAGGCCACTTTGTGTCAAAGTATCTGTACATGAACAGTATCTTTATGTAGCCCAGATTTTGCAAGAAAGCAAGGTCTTGTGATCAAAGGGCAAAGGAGTTTAAGAAGCAATGGTTAGACGAATGATACCAAGTGTCTTTTACTTGTAATTCCGTCGGTGAGTCCGCAGAGGGAAAAACTTCTATGATAGTCTCTCTCCCCTCTCCTGCCGTTGGCCTGCACTTTCCTCTCAGCGGTGGTGTTTAGACAGCCTCTAGTTGTGGATGGAGAACCCTCCGGAGAGATCAGCCAGGAAAAACGGGGGGGAGGTTCAAACCATAGAAGAAAAACAGAATTTAAGTGCAGATGCAATGTCCTTTATTTAAAAAGTTTTAAAATGATTGCACTTACAAACTTCCGTTGGTAAAACAGCATATGCAATCTGTGTAGAGAATATTCCCAGGGTGTCAGCGAGGAAACGAAGCACTCCCTTTACGCGGTTCGTCCTAAAGACTTTTTCAAAAGGGAGGGAGTATATGGTCCCGTCTGTTAGGCTGCTGCAAGTGTTCTGCGGATGGGGACTGGCGGTGGGTCTATGGCAGACCGGTGAGACTGGCAGGGTGAAGGGCCGAAGTAGGCGGCCGGCGAGGAAGGCAGAAAAGCAGAGATGCTGAGTGCCGAGTTTCAGTGCCGGTTTCCGACCAGGAACGACTCTCGGCTAGTACTTGAACCTCATCCTGGAAGGCAGTATAGGAAAGTGAGTGCGCTCAGACCGGGCCTCCGTGGCGTTGCATTGCTCGGTGGAGCTCGTGTGTGGACGGGTGGGCGGTGCACCCACGCTACGTCATCACAGCGCGCCACACACCCCCTTTGCTGCTTCTGGATAAGTTTGTTATGATTTTATTTAGTGATGGGCTGAACACACCTGAGTTCCGTTCTAACAAGAACGTTAGAACAGGGAAAAAGTTCTTATAAGAACTTAGAACTCAATGAAAGTCTATGGGACTAGAACTCATAACATCAAATGTCCCCATTTTGAAGGCTTATATGCAAGTTATTGGCCATAAAAAGGGTATGGGGAGTCGGGTACTGCCCTGGGGAACATGTATCAATACAAAAAAGTTAGAATTTTTTTTGCTACATTATGGTGTTTCTTTTGCAGACATTGGATGAAAGTAACAACAGGTGCTTTAAAATAGGGTCTTTAGTGTTGGTGGTGCCTTTACACCGTAACCCTTCAGAGTTATTCTTGACAAGTGCAGGATTGGACCCTGCTCTAAAAATTCAAATTATATATACCTTTTACAAGTGTGAAAAAAATGGGCCCTTGGTTTTGGTGCCTCCACACTGCTACCCCATACGGGTGCTCTTGATGATTGCAGGAATGGGCCCTGCTGTAAAAAAATTCTAATTCATCTAATTATATGCACCTGTCACACACCTGTCTCCTTGTTGGCCTTTCAGACATGATGCGGGGCTTATTATAAAATGTTATTAGAGAATGTGGGATGGTAAATTGGTGCTTGGGTGCAATACTTTATCGAATGTGGTGCTTGGTGCACTATAAACTGTTGTACAATGGCTTATTATAAAAAAAAAATTAAAAAACAAAACGTTTTTAAAAAAACGGGAGCAAAAGAACCTGCTGCTGAAAAAAAGTAAAAATAATAAAACAAATCAAAAAAGAAAAAATGGGAACTACGGTGACGCAGAAGAAGAAATTTTGACACCCACAAAAAAAAGGCGTACGGTGTACTGTATATAGCACTAAAATGATGTATAAAGCACTGACACTTCACTACACTGACACCAGTTAGCTTTCCCAGCAAAAGAACCTGCTGCTGAAAAAAAGTAAAAATAATAAAACAAATTAAAAAAGAAAAAAAATGGGAACTACGGTGACGCAGAAGAAGGAACACCAGTGACGCCACTGACACCCACAAAAAAAAAAAGACAGCGAAAATACAGGACAGAAAATAATATATACAGTACGGTGTACTGTATATAGCACTAAAATGCTGTATAAAGCACTGACACTTCACTACACTGACACCAGTTAGCTTTCCCTACACTGCACTACACTGACAGCTACACACTATATTTAACTCCAGCAACCCACTACATAATCCTGCATTGTAAGCAGCCTTATATAGTGTGGGGCAAGGACTTATGAGCGATGATTCTGCAAAGTGATCATTACTTTGCCCAATCATGGCTCTCTCAGTGCACTGTGCTGTGATTGGGCAAAGTCTTGCACCTGACCTGTGGTCAGGTGCATTGCTTTAGCCAATCAGGGCTCTGACAATGCACTGTGCATTGTGGGGTGATCGGCGGGCGAACGGACCACCGAACACCCTGATAGTTCTTGTGTTTGCCGAACACAAGAGCTAGCAATGTTTGAGTCTAACAGTTCTTCGACTCAAACATTGAGCCCATCTCTAATTTTATTGTTAAATGCTGAAAATGTTATAAACTTTTATTGGAAAATATATATATATATTTCTTTCCTTTCAGATATCTCTTTTTTTTGCAGGCCTTTGCATGCTTCTCTCTCTCAATTTCAGTAACAGGAAACTCTGAATATCCTAATAGAAAGACCTGAGATAGACTAAGCTCCTCCTCATTACCATACACTGAAAGAAGCCAAGCTTCAAGATCTTTTCTCTTTGTTAGGACTGGGGGCATTCAAGTTTACATCTTATAATAAGATCTTCCAGCACAGTACAGACAGGGTTAATTGTCATACACATTTTTTTTCTTCAAGAGCCCTCTTTGCAATGGGCAAGCTCTTGGGCATGTGTATGCCAATTTTGTTCACCTTTATGTGTGGGCTTTTAGGTGTTGATAAGGGACCAACATTGGCACACCCACAAATTATGTCGAGCATCCAAAAAACACCCACACATGATGCTGACTAAGCCAGATTCACAGTTTAGAAATTTAATAGGTGGGAAAATGACAGGATGGATGTGGAGGAGAGAAATTCATGACATGCACGGTCATTAAAGCTGAAAATTAGGTGACATCAAGGTAACTGCTGCAGCTTCAGATACTTGAATTGGGGATATGACAGTGAGCAGGCATTGAAAGTACTACCTTTGAACAAGGTGTGCTACAAATGAAAAAGAAGAATAGTAAGGCTGGAGTTCAGCTGGAGGTATCCCACTAGTATGTGATTTAAAGCATTTGTACATTTTCAATGTTCTCTGTGATGCCCCCTGCTGTAAGGTGCTTTTACATTTTTTTTAGATTGCTGAATGCCTTGCTGCCTCCCCGGCAGTGCCCTGCTTCCCATATCTTTTTTGAAAATAATTTGCCTATTAGCCCTAAAAATTGTCAGAATTTGCAAACAGTGTTCTGAACTTCTAGACTTCAATGGGATTTGCCACTTAGTTCAAATTCACTGAATTTCTAACAGAATTCTCCAACCCCCTGGTGAATCAAACACAGGTAGATTCACTCATTCCTACTATGGGAAGATGCTCTCTCTGCATGAGTCCTAGTAAACTTTGTCACCAGAACAAAAAGTGAAGAAATCTAACAGTTATTTACCAAAAGGGTGAAGAGTTTCGAGAATGCAGGATAAATTAACAATCTAGGACAAAATAGCTGATTTGGAAAACTTCTCCAATTCAGCTCACTTTCCAGTTCAGCTATGTTGTCCTAGATTGTTCACTTCTCCTGCCTTCTCCAATCTCTTCACCCTTTTGTAAATAACCCTGTAAATGTTAGACTTCTCATGGTAACAGGCAGTAAGGGGAAATTTTCTAATGGGTACCTGTTCTAAGGCTAACTGCCTAAGAGGGGATTACCCCTAGCTTTGGAGAGATTTACTCTTATTTCTCAGGTAGTGAATAGAAACTGCACACAGAAAAACGTAACTACTCCCTGGTCTATTCAAAAGTAAAGGTTATTTAAAAAAAGTTTTGTTTTTATATATATATGTAGCCCCTTCCACCCTAAGTGGAGTGGCTACTTAAATCTTGTGTTCCTGGCACTGTGATCAGTCTGGCTAATTTGTAGTCCGGTATCATTTGGTTATTCTAGGTGTTTTGCTATTGATTGCACCTACCTGTGAGTGGGGTGTGACCTGCCATAGAGTGGGGCAGCCAATGGGAGAACATTAGGAGTGTCTATGCCTCATCACCCAATCAGCAGGAATTTCATGGCCAGTGGCACATGCTGGGGAAGTGCATAAATGCTCAGGGATTGAATGAATGGCAAATAGCTGGGCTAAGAGTATAATAGTGATCTAAACAGTAGACTAGCTGCAACAATCTGTGATTGAATAATCGTGTGAAGTGCTGCTAATATGTTGCGCTCAGTCTGAATGTGAACAAATAAACTAATGAAAATCATCTCAACAGGTGAACATGATGAAAGTCAAATGGATAATGTCCAACAACAAACCCTAAATTGTAAAACTAAACACATGTGGAATCAAATTGTATATAAATCTTGCCGTCTGTGTCCTAACCCCAATAGGTGTGCGAATGTATTCCAGACCTGTTCCTGAGGTCCATTCCATCTTGGCCTTCCTAGCACCTCTACCAGTCATAGGGCTCCTCTGGTTTTACTTTCCAGATAGTTCCAGACCCCACCTAGGTCCACATGTGGCCTCCTCCAAGCTTGAGGTCTAGTCAGCTTCTCCAACCTTGTACATTCCACCCCCAGGCTAAGCCCAGGGGTGGACTGAACCAGAGGACATGGCAATCCCTGAGCATTGTCTCCGTGCAACAAACCCTAAATGGTAAAACTAAACACACGTGGAATCCAATTGTATATAAATCTTGCCGACAAACACATATTAAAATATTCTACATACATTATACATGCACATAGGTGTGTGTTCATGTATATGCATATAAATGGAATTAGTTGTCAGGGGATCGCCAGTAAGGGGACGAGCTCCTTCCTATGTGATTATGGGTGATCCCTTGGCCCCATATGTTCCCACATCTAAGTGATTGCGGATGGTTGTATAATAGTATGAGAGGTCTGTCTATGTACTGGTCTGCTTTTGATCCATATTGTATCTAAAGATATATTATGTATGAACCAACTCACTGAAAAAATAGTATGAACCAATCTCTCTAAAAAGGTATTATCTGGAATCCAGCTTAACATTCATTATTATACGAGGTTATTTATGGTGGAACCCACTCTCATGTATATTAGGAGACAGACCCGTTCTAGTTTCTACAAAAGCGTCCTAAAAATGATAGGCACCTTATTACGGACATGTTCACTAGCTCTATATCTCTACCAACAAAATATAAATAAAATAAAAATTCACGAAATGTGGGCTATATATAGAATCCCATCCTAATCTGTTAGATAAGATGCAAAAAACATGATCGTTTGCAAATGCCCATAGCTGGTGCCTTATAGGGTTTTGAATGGAATAACCTATCTACGAATAATCCAATTTTTGTATTAGCGCTTAGCAACCATTCTAATCATTTGCTAAAAAACAATTAAGGTCCAGTTCTATATTTAAGCCTTTGGGGTTCATGGTTTCCATCAGAAAGATCCATTTTGTCTAATTTTTCGATATCTATTTTTAGATGACTTCCCCTCCAATGCTTAGTTATTCTGTCTAAACCTATACATTTAATATCTTCAGGGTTTTTTCCATGTTTTTCTCTGAAGTGTCTGGGCACACTGATCCATCTTTCCTTTTTTTTATATTGTTAATGTGCTCTCTTATTCTCGTTCTGAGTTCACGAGTCGTCCTGCCTATATGCTGGAGACCACATGGACACTCCATCATGTATGTTACATGTGTGCTCTGGCAGGTGATGAATTCTTTTATCTCAAATGTCCGTTTGTTATAGTTGGATTGGAATTTCGTGATTTTTTTCTTTGAACCTGTCACATTGCACCCTACACATTTTCCACATGGGTAAAAACCCTTCCCATCAAAAAATGCAAAGATTTTTGGGGGGGTCTAATACATTACGTACCAATTTTTCTTTCAAATTAGGGGCTATCCTGTATATTACTCTCGGTCTTAGTGGAATCAATGGTCCTAGTACTTTGTCCTTCCGGAGAATAGGCCAATGTTTTTGTACGATAAATTCCATTTCTTTATATTGTGTGGAGAAATTCGTAATGAAGAGAATTGGTTGTTCTTTTTCTTTCCGTTTATTGGTTTTCAGGAACTCTTCCCTCCTCACTCTCTGTATTTTCGTTCTCATATTCTCCAATTCCTGTTTTTGATAGCGCTTTTTCAGAAATCTATTTTGGATCTTAGATGCTTGTTCTTCAAAGTCCTCCGCTGTTGAGCAGTTCCTTTTCATCCTTGTAAATTGCCCCTTAGGGATTCCCCTCAGCCATGTGGGATGATGACAGCTACCCTTGGGTATATATCCATTCCTATACTTGAAGAAGGTTTTCGTAATAAATTTGTTTTCTCTTCCTTGTATGGTTAGATCCAAAAAAATTATACTGGTTTTGCTGTGGCCATAGGTAAATCTTATTCCTTCTGTGTTGGAATTGAGATGTGCAAAACATTTTTTTAATGAGGGTGCACTATCTCCCCAGATTAATATCACGTAATCTATATATCTTTTCCACAACCTCAGACCAGGCCAATCTAGCTCGTAAATGGAAGTTTCCTCCCATTTGGACATGAATACATTTGCAAGACTTGGGGCAAATTTTGCCCCCATGGCTACACCCCTAATTTGAGTGAAAAAATCCCCTTTGTACCAGAAATAATAATTTTTGAGTGCAAAGTCTGTGCATTTGATCAGGAAAGAGATCTGTGCTTCATCTAATTCGGACAATTTCTCTAAACCCCATTTTATGGCCTCCAGTTCTTTGGCATGTGGTATGTTGGTATACAATGATTCCACATCCATTGTGGCCAAAATTCTATCATCCTCATACTTCATGTCTGAAAGTATGTCTATGATATCGCCACTGTCTCTGAGGAACGCTTTCGTGCATCTCACTAAAGGCTGCAAGAACCAATCGATATATTCTCCTAGACGTGATAGTAAGGAATCCATTCCACTCACGATCGGTCTCCCCGGAGGGTTCACCAAATCTTTGTGTATCTTTGGATCATATTTCACAGGTATTCTCCCTACTGTAGGCAATAAATATTTATATTCTTTTTTGGTTAAGATCCCTTTTTTTTTTTCCATCCTTCAACAGGGATTTTAGTTGTTTCTTAATATTCATAGTTGGATATTTTCTTAATTTTACATATGTATCCTGATCTCCAAAGATCCTCTTAATTTCTTTTTCGTAGTCACTTTTGTTCATTATGACCACACCTCCCCCTTTATCTGCCGGACAGATCACTATCTCCTTCTTTTCTTCCAGATGTTTCAGACCTCTATCGATATAACCTCTATTTTTTTACTTTTAAACCTCTTAGTTCTTCTTCAACCATGTCTTTGAACACTTGTATATGGTGGTTAGATTTTGGTATGGGGTTGAAGGTGGAGTTATTCTTCAACGTAGAGTGTTTGAATCTCTCCAAATTTTCACTATTTTTGGTGGGTAAGCTAGGGGTTAAAGCAAAATGCCTTTTGATGTTCAATTTCCGTATGAACAAATTGTGATCCATAAAAGTGGTAAATTTATCTAAATTCTTGATCGGTGCAAACTTTAGACCCAGGTCGAGGACCTGGATCTCCTCCTGAGTAAGGGTGATCGAACTCAGGTTAAAGATGCCATCCACTACTGTTCCCATCTTTGTCTCCCTCCTAGATCTCTTTCCACCTCTCGTCCCCCTCTTCCGAAAGTGCTTCTTCCTCTCCCTCTGTATCCCCATCCATTTGGGGTTGGGGGTTGGAATCTCACGTGTTCTTCTCTCGTATTTCCACTTGGGTGGTGAGTGTCCCTTCTGTGTACTTTGGAATGGTTCCTTCCATTCTGGCCGTCTCTCCCTGAATGGTACCCCTAAAAAATCCTTATTGGTAGTTCCTTGTCTCCTGCCCATATTCCCATCAGACTGACTTCTCGATGTTTGTTCCAATAGTGGGTGGTATCTGCTAGAGGTCTCCCCATCTGATTGGTCATTATCCTCTTGTTCCATTCTCCTCATGATGCCCAATTGAGTATTGGTTTCTTCACCCTCTCTTTTTCTTTTTTTTCATTATCGGTTTGGATTTGGTCTCTATGCCATGTCCAATACTACCTTCGTCACTTCCACTATTATCGCTATCATCCGGTGTTCTTTGTTAATTTCCATATTTGTAGACCAAATATGCCATTTGCACGACCAAACTCTCCTATATGCTGGCTTGGGAAAGGGATCTGGGAGACTCATTAGACCTCCACGCCTGGTCTGAGATATGGCTTGCTGCAACGAAATGCTCTCTGAATGTCCTGGCCCAGGAAAACGCTCATAAAGTCATGTTCCGTTGGTACATGACCCCGGACAGGATATCCAAATTTGCCCCCTCCGTCTCGCCCCGCTGTTTCCGGGGTTGCACGGACAGAGGCACCCTATTTCACATCCGGTGGGGATGCCCAAAAGTGCAAAAGCTATGGATTAGAGTGTATAACCTACTGAGATCAGTTTTTGATACAGCTTTTGTACGTAACCCTTGGGAGGCCCTCCTGGGCAGGCCAATTACTCGGCTCTTGAAAAGAGAGAGGAAATTGGCAAATTTTATATTCCTGGCGACTAGACAGACCATAGCCAGAGCATGGAAACAACCAACGTTACTCTTCTCGGAAGTAAGACGCAGGGTCATGGGAATCATGGTACATGAGAAGCTTACGGCTACCCTGCACCACTCACATGCTTCTTTCCAGAAGACGTGGTCACCCTGGCTGGAATATAGCCAGCCAATGGGACTAGACCGTGACCTCTTGACGATTTGACGGCGATGCGCTTGGTCGGGACGCTGGGGCCCCCCTCGACTCCCCCCACAGCCTCCTCTCTTCTTTGTTTGTCTTCCCCTACTACTCCTTCCACTTTTCTTTTTCTCCTCTTACCTCAAGGTTCTGCTGATGTTTTTTGGAGCCTGCCACACACAATATAGAATGATTGCTCGTCATACAGCCGATAGCCTCCTTCCCCCGCTGGTGTGGCTCCGCTGGTGTCCTGCAGCAGCAGCAGGTAGCTGGCGTCCTCACTATGGTTTCCAGCTGCTAACCCTCCCCTAGAAATGGAATGCAGACCGTAATGGTCCCTTTGTCTTATTATGGTTACTGTTAGGGGGGTTTTGTTTTGTTTTCATCATACCCTTTAATTAATGTTATATGGTTATCCTCCATTGGCTCTATACTGGATGACTCTATGAAACACATTGTTATGCCGCTCTAATGTTCCAAGGCAATCTTCTACTGTGTAAACCTGCTGGTCCTTATCCTACTGCATAAACTGTACTTCTGTTCTGTCAAAAATAAAAATATTTGTACAACAAATATGCCATTTGTAAACCAAATTATTCTCAAAATCTCCTGCATCTCTGATATATTTTTTGTGTTTTTTCTCCTGTAGCTGTTTATCTCTTTTCAGCAAAAATTATTGAGTTTCTTTTGATAGAACTGTAAATTCCTCCATCTCTTTGAAAGGTATTAATCTCTCTTTTAGTTCTAATATCTTGCTCTCTACCATTTTAAATTTTCTTTGCTTTCGTTAAATTAATAGTTGTAATAACCGTTGCTCACTCTGATGGAAAAAAAAGAAACCATTCTTTTGATGCCTCTGGATCCTTTAATCCATCATTTGGTGGGATATCCCATCTAAGACTTTTAGGGATTAAACCCTCTTTTAGATATTGTTCATGAGATACTATATCCCACCATAAACGTAATTCCTTATCCATTAAAACTCTCAAACCCTTACAATCCTTATATATATCTCCACTTTTTAAGTTGTTATTTGTGCAAAACACATGATCCAAATTAATATTTCTATTTTTCAAATAACCAAAAACCTCCATAGCTGCAGGCAAATAGTGGGGGAGCAAAAAAATCCCTCAGGAACTGAATGAATGGCAAATAGCTGCGCTAAGAGTATAATACTGACCTAAACAGTAGACTAGCTGCAACAATCTGTGATTGAGTAATCGTGTGAAGTGCTGCTAATATGTTGCGCTCAGTCTGAATGTGAACAAGTAAACTAATGAAAATCACCTCAACAGGTGAACATGAGTGAAGTCAAATGGATAATGTCTCCGTGCAACAAACCCTAAATTGTAAAACTAAACACATGTGGTTTCCATCAGAAAGATCCATTTTGTCTCATTTTTCGATATCTCTCTCCTTAGATGACTTCCCCTCCAATGCTTAGTTATTCTGTCTAAACATATAAATGTAATATCTTTGGGGTTTTTTCCATGTTTTTCTCTGAAGTTTCTGGGCACACTGTGATCCATCTTTCCTTTTTTAATATTGTTAATGTTATTGTTAATATTTGTGTGGGAACATATGGGGCCAAGGGATCACCCATAATCACAAATGAAGGAGCTCGTCCCCTTACTGGCGATCCCCTGACAACTAATTCCATTTATATGCATATACATGAACACACACCTATGTGCGTGAACACATAGGGTTAATGTTAAAACTAGCACCCTGGCCAGTGTTCATGCCATCCCATATATTGCCATCTAGATTAGTTACACCTATTTTAATTCATTTACTTTTTACACATCCCACATTATGTATAATATTTTAATATGTGTTTTATATGCAACATCATTCAATGTTATGCCTGTACCGGGAGATCCTTATTGCAGGACAGTCCTGCATAATGACCTCCATAGATGATTTTAATTTTTATATTATTTATTCTTTGTATATCTGCTAAATTTCTTGGATTTATGAACTTTGAATTTGTAGTAACAATATGCAATATGCTATATTTCACCATGTATAATCATCCACTTTCCAATTCCACTCTGCGAGCAATTATCCTTTATGCAATGTGCAGGTGGAAAAGGCGTAACCCTTAAGGAAAAAAGGGGCGGATTATTGGCCTGTATAGCATTTAAATCTGGAGGGGAGTCAAGGACAGGATTCCCTTTTGATCAAGTCAAATCGATGAAACATGTCAAGGGAGAGACCTGTCTTTGCCTCCTAAAGCTGAGAACCTTTTTCGTTACATGTGATTTTATCTCTACGATCTCGTAACGGTTTTCTTTGTGTGTCGTGGAAAAATAAACATTTTTTACTGCACTTAGGCGCTCTCCCCCTTTTCTCCAAACCTTTTTCCATTGAGACATCATAGGGGAAACCGCCGTTGACACAGCATGGTGTGATCTGACTGAACAGGAAGGGGGAAAATGTACACGACTAGCCCATCCATGTGGGACTGAAGAGGCGGCCGATCACTAGGAAAATAACAGATCGCTGTTTTGATTATCATTGTTGCTCAGTATGAACATAGACTAAACAGGTTTTTTTGGACATATCGATGCCTTCTAAGAAAGGAAAGTAAATCAATTTTTTTCTCTCTTCCTTAGACTTTTTGTTGCGGTTATTTTGGACTTATATATTGGAGCAGAGGGATAATGTTATTGTGTCACCTCAGCTAACCACTTTCTGATGCACTTGTTTATTGTTACACCACTTATATGTTCTACACCAGTATAAGATTTGTAGCACTCTTGCATTTATTGGAGTGATAGTATGGATACGTATTATTGTATCCACATTCACACACCTATTGGGGTTAGGACACAGACGGCAAGATTTATATACAATTTGATTCCACGTGTGTTTAGTTTTACCATTTAGGGTTTGTTGCACGGAGACAATGCTCAGGGATTGCCATGTCCTCTGGTTCAGTCCACCCCTGGGCTTAGCCTGGGGGTGGAATGTACAAGGTTGGAGAAGCTGACTAGACCTCAAGCCTGGAGGATGCCACATGTGGACCTAGGTGGGGTCTGGAACTATCTGGAAAGTAAAACCAGAGGAGCCCTATGACTGGTAGAGGTGCTAGGAAGGCCAAGATGGAATGGACCTCAGGAACAGGTCTGGTATCTCTCCCAGGAAAGGTCTCATGCTCATTCCTATGCAGCTGTTGTTCTACTGCACAGTGCCATCCTCTATTCTACTAAAGTATTTCTACACTGTGGAAGACTGGAAGGATTGGTAAGTCTGGAGTCTGCTTCTACCTATGGTTGTCTGAAACCCAATACCCTCTTTCCCAGTTTTGCTGTTTCAATGTTTCAATAAAGCATCTAAAAAGTCCTGGCACGCAATTTACTGTTCACATCCCACAACTCGGATAAGGATCCACCCCTGAGAGTGAAATGTCAGCCCTCCCTACCTTTGGGGGCCCACCTCAGGCCTCTGAGGGTCAGGGGGGCACTACAGATAAAGCTGACGGAAGTTGTGCAGTTAACGGAAGTTGTGCAGTGAGTTTATCACTTATGGACCTTTAACTTTGCTCTCCATGATGTAACTATGAAACTTTCCTAGTGTGTGATTATACTATGAAAACTTGTTATTTGGACCAGCTGCTAAAAAAGGAAGCTAAGCTTCTTGGATTTGCATAATCCTCCAACATTATCAGAATCCACCCTACAAGCTAAATTTACACTCTGCCCAGCAGCTGCCTAGACTCCAGTTACAGTCTCATTCCAGTAATTTTCAGACAGTCTGACTTGACAGACGCTTTTACCATTCCATAGCTGTAACACAAAGCATACAATGCAGACACAATGGTTACTGCACTGTTCCAATAAAGAAGGCCTCTTGAAAGAGTTTGCAAATTGCTGGAGACCTTTCACCATCCATCACAATAAGGGGTCAACAATATCTTAAGCAAAATTATTTCCTGCCACTTACCACTAAGCCCTCATTCACACTAGAAAAGGCCGGCATGTACAGCTCCATGCTGCATACACGGCCGTATTGCTCAGCTCCCGGGAAGGACGGCGTACGGCCGCGTACTGCTATAGAGAAGGACGGGGGCTGCGTACTAATCACACGCAGCACCTCTCCTTCCCGGGAGCTGAGCGATACAGCCGTGTACTCAGCACGGAGCTGTACGTGCCGGCCTTTCCTAGTGTGAATGAGGGCTAACACTATGCTTTATATACAATAAAGAAAGTCAATGCATGGTTTGCTTTGTCAAGCAGTTTTTTTGCCACTCCAGTTTCCATCAATAAAAAGGTATTGAAAATAAAAAAACTATATTTTTTTAAATGCTTAGTTCCACACAGTGATTTTGGTAATTTCTGGTAGATGCTGTAGGTTTGTTACTTACACAGGGGGCACTACACTGACCACCAGTGTAAAAAAGGGCACTGCCCAGACCACTGATGTAAGGGGTGCACCACAAAGACTGTCAATATAACACTGACCACCAGTGTAACCAGGGGCACTTCACTGACCACCAAGGGGCACATCAATGTAAAGGGGCACAGACACTGACCACCAATTTAACCACTCGAAGACCAGGGTGTTAAACCCCCTTCCTAGCCAGGCCATTTTTCAGTATTCAGCGCTGTTGTACTTGTTGACAATTATTCAGCCATGCAACGCCGTACCAAAATTAATTTTATACCATTTTTTTGGGGACAGATAGAGCTTTTGTTTGGTGGTAATTAATCACCACTGGGTTTTTATTTTTTACTGTATAAAGGAGAAATTACTAGAAATTTTGAAAAAAATAACTGTTTTCCCTATGTTAAGCAATGAAACATTGCACATAAATAATATTTCTTCATAAATTTAGGCCAAAATGTATTTTGCTACATGTTTTTGGTTAACAAAAACCAAAAAAGTATATATTAAGTACAGTGTGAAAATTATACAGTCCACAGACTACAATATATATATTTGAAATGTATCAACCCTGGTGCCCTGACTGCTTATTGCATTTCTTGAGGCCCTAAAAAGCCAGGACAGTAAAAATACCCACAAAGTGACCCCATTTAGGAAAGCAGACACTTCAATGTATTCAAAAAGAGGTGTGGTGAGTTTTCTGATAATTTATTTTTTTTGACACAAGTTTTTAGAAAATAAAATAAAAAATATTTTTTCTTCCTTCTTTTTCTAAAAACGTGTGGCAAAAAAACGAAATCATCAAAAAAATCACCATGCCTCTTATTAAATACCTTGGGGTGTCTGCTTTCCAAAATGGTGTCATATTAAGGATGCCTATGATGTGTGTTAGATATATCTTAGTAATTGACAACTTTTGTGTAGATAAACTTCAGCCAGCGGACGGGAGGTGGTTAAGGGGAAACGTGCAATACGTTCGTGCGCATGCGCATCAGAGGGCGCATTGGAAAGCGAGCGCAAAGTCGCACAGAAAGTGACGTCTTGAAGCTCTATTTAAACAGACCTGTGGCACACATCCATTGCTGATTGATCCTCAGCTATTCCTGTGTCTGTAGTTCCTGTGATCCTGTTATTTTCTGTTTATATGACCCGGCTTGCCTTGACCATTGTTCTGCCTGCTCATTGTACCTGCTTGATTCCCAGCTTTGACCTCTGCTTGTTCCTGACCTTACTTTTAGATACTGATTATGCATTGCTGCTCCTGATTGGCTTGACCCCAGCTTGTGGCCCCGACCCAGCTTCTGTCTTCTGCTCTAATACACTACTTGCACCTAGTCGCCTACCATCCAGGCACCAGTGCTACCTTGTGTCCTCCTCTCCCTGCCAACATTCCAGTTATACTTTTCTCTGCAACTACAGACTTTTGCCACAGAAACTACCAAAGGTGGCTTCATTGTTTCCCTGGAGAACCTCAAGATTGAGCCTATTGCCTCCTAGAGCAGTGTAGCTCCACCCTCATCTCTGTTACTTCCTTTTTCGGTGCCATGGCCGAAATATACGTTGATCCACAGCGTACTTCCTCTGCTGAGTCCGCCCTCTACTCCCTACAACAAGGCTGTTACCCTGTGGAAGACTACGTTGTTCTCTTCCTCTCATCCCAGAACTGTTTCAACATTTCAGGATGTCTGCTGTCTTTGCAAAACTTGACCCATATATCGTCAAGGTAAACAATCATGAAATGGTCCAGCAAGCCTCTGAAGATATTGTTACCAAAATATTGGAAACTGGCAGGCAGGGGGGGTTACACAGCCCAAAGGGCATCACCAGGAGCTCAAAGTTCTCGAAGGGTGTACGAAATGCCGTCTTCCACTCATACTCTTACCGGATTCGTATCCGGCCCCCTACGCCCCCTACAACTTGATATGAATATAATTTCAGAGCATCAGGAAATTAAGTTGACAGCTGATTTTTTGGGCGAGGCTTTGGTGGACCTTGTGCGTATGGCTGCTAACATTTCTGTGACTGCTCATCAAGCAGTGTGGCTAAAGCTTCCTCGAAACAGGGCCTGTGCTCTATTCATTTCAAAAGCAAAATTATGTTCGGAGCACCGCTTGAGGAGGCTATAAAACAGGCTACAGGCTTAATCACACAAAACAGAAAGCGCAAACAGTCCTTTCGGGATAGGAAGCAGTGTTTCTGCAACAAGGATGCTAGATCCTACCGTCCAGGAAGAGATTTTCTCAGAGGTTCCTTTAATAAGACCATGTGTGTATAGCCCCCATCACCTTCTGTGAGGTGGCTACTAGACATTTAGTGATTGCCAGGGCGGTAGTCAGCCTGGCTGGATTATAGTGGCATTTATCTAGTTAATTCCAGGTGTCTGGCATTGACTGTAACCCCTGGGTGGAGTGTAACTCTGCTATATTGTGGTACAGGCAATGAGAGGCACTGTGAGTGTATGTACAGTACAGCAGCCAATCACTGGGTTTCTCTCAACCAGTGTTGCATGCTGGGATAGTATTCATACACTGAAGGGGTTTTCCATGTGCTCAGACTAGTCGGGACCAGCCATGGATTAGGGCTGGATGCTGTCCCCTAGGCTAGGCCTAGGGGTGGGCAAAGGCTGGAGTGCGGGAAGAGTTTCCCTAGGCCTCCAGTATGGAGGAGGCCTGTGTTGTTTGCCAGAGAAGTAGAACTCGAGAAGCTGATGTCTGCTGGAGGTGCCTGGAACAGAGAGGACCTATGGAGCATGGCTGGTGTCTCTCCCGCTGAGGATCTGTGCTCATCCCCTGCTCATCTGTTACTCCAATTGCTATTTGCTGTACTACAAGTGGATCTACACTGAGATGCTAAAGAGGTCTGGTGAGTCTGGAGTCTATGTCCGTTACACCCTGGGTGTCTAAGATCCCTATACCCTCTCTGCCCAGTGGGAACAAGTTACTAACAAAGTTACTAAGCATTGCATTACTGGAGTGAACATCAGCTTTCTGGGCACTAGAAGAGGGTGGTTCAATGCTAATGGGGCAGCTGGAAACCAAAAAAACCCTAGACGACTAGTAATGACCCGGTTCTTCCAGCGGCTCCTTCGGGGGTGAGCGCTACAATTTTACAATCGTCATTGTAAGTTGCCGGTCAAATGACAACAAATTAGAGGAGTCAGCCTGATCCTGACATTCTACTGTGGATTCATCCCATTTGTTGTCATGCAATAACAGGCCACTGTCCTCAGGTCATTTCATGTCACTGCTAGCTCTACCTAACTGTTTACATTCGGCCAACACCTGCCAAATTGTTCATTTTGCGGCTGGAGTTCGTCGGGTGCGGTCGAGTTGGCGTGCGTCGAGTTTCATATTTTGTTGTGGCAGGCGACATGGACATCGCTGGATGACGTGATTACCTAGTTGGATAATTTTTTTTTTTTATTAACCCCTTCGTGGCGGGAGACGTACACTGTACATCCCGTCACACTGTACGTGACGAGTTATTTAAGGCTCTGTAATGCCAGTAACCGCTGATTCTCAGCAGTTACCAGTCATTAATAAATGCCTCAGTGTTGAGACATTCATTAATGAAATAGTTAAGCTTTTGTAAAAGTTTCTTTCTTTTATTAATGAAAGAATGTAGCCGTTACATGCAAATACGGGAGTGCTAAATAGCAATCCCGTATTTGACAGCTAAAAATAGCAGAAAGGTAGCAGAGTGACTCACCTCTCTGCTATTCGTTTTGACAGCTCGATAGCCCGATGTTTATGATACATTTCAGGCAAAGAGATACAAGAGATACAATGCATCTCTATGCCTGAAATGTATCACTTCTGATCATAGTGACTGCAGAAAAGTGTGTCGGTCGTTTATGAACAGAAACTGAAAACTAGCACAGTCATGAAGGGGTTCAAAGGAATTGTCAAAGACTTTTGTTGTGTTTTTTTTTTCTAAAAGTGTGGGCTCTTTATTTACATTTCTCTTACATTTTAGTGAATGAGTAGGGGCACAAGTGCCTCTTACTCATTCACAAAAGGAGGGGAGGCATCTGGGTGCCCCCTTTATGAAAGGGGGTACTCTGATGCAAATAAGCCCCCCTGCCCGCAGACCCCCAAAACCACCAGGTCAGGGTTGTGGGGAAGAGGCCATTGTCCCCATTGGCATGGGGACAAGGGTCTTTTCCAAGGGGGACCCCTGCAAAAGCACCCTTCCAAGGGCATGCGGCCTGGTATGATGGGTGGGCGCTCGCTTGTCTGCCCCCCTTTCCTGCCCTGCCAGTGCCCGGATTAAGGTTCTGGTTTGGAATTTTAGGGGAGCACATGTTTTTTCCCCCCAGTTTTTGATGTTGTGGTTCTCCCTTAAAATTCCTACCAGACCTAAAGGGCCTGGTATGACTTTTGGGGGGAACCTCATGCACTTTTTTCTTATTTTTAACTTAGGGTGTCCATCCTAACATTCCTACCAAATCTAAAGGGTCTGGTATGGATTGGGAGGAGGACCCCATGTGTTATTGTGAATAGCCTGTACAGCAGCCCTTTGGTTCGGCTGAACCAAAGAACTCCTGCAGCCAAAGCGAGTCGAAGGATTAGCTAAAGCTTCGGCTTAATCCTTTGGCTCATTAGTGATATACATCCATATATGGATGTAAAGAATGTTTAACCTTCATGGCTGACAAGGACATTTTACTATGGATTCATCTGGTTTGATAAAAATGCCAAGGTGTCACTGGGATGTGCAGTGATTGATCCCAGCGACTGCTCTAAGGAAGGCAAGGTGGGTGAAAAAACCAGACCTATAGTTAATGCCAAATGAAAATTGCTACTGGCAGAAGTTTCATTATGGGCTTGTGATGCAGGTTGTCAAAGCTGAGCAAGTCCCCTTTAAAGATGAACCCCGAGCCTAGAAATGGAGAAACTCCTGGAAAAAGGAATTTAGAGTTTCTAAAAAAGTGACAAGAAGCATTGCTTCCAATGAGATGGGGGACGATGACTCATGTAACAGAGTGAAACCCAGGACTGGACTGTGAATCAGCTTTTCTTTGCTAAATATTCAGTATCCTTTGTTGGAACTTCTTGCACAGCCTCACAGAGAAACACAGGCACACAGTCTGATATGCATGCTGCACATGGCTTTTGTTATTGCTATAAACACAGTTATGCTATAAACACAGTAATGTGTATTCTAACACCCCCACTCAATAACTACTCCTTATGTCAATCCCATTCTGGATACGATTGCACGCTTATCATGAGTTAGCTCTGAAAGTGTCCATGTCTGCAGTTCATTAAGGAGATCTTATCTTTTCATCAGCAGCTCTGATCCACTTTTGTTTCTCATGGGTTTGGAAGTCTTTGCATCTCATCCCATGAATCTGGCTCTGGCAACCCCGTTTTGCTCTGGGTTGTATGGCACAGTAGTTTGAAACATTATCCCATGCTTTCTGAGAATTGTCTGTGTGTTGCCACTTGTATATTCACTTCCATTGTCTGTCCGCAAGGTATTAGGCATTTAACCAAATTTGTTACTTACTTGAGCCAAAAACTGTTCAAGTTTCTCTGGTACTTCACTTTTGTTGTGTAGCAGATACAATGTAGTGTATCTGGAGTAATCATCAATAAAAGTGAGAAAATACCTTTTCTTTCCCGGAGTTCATTTTTCCATTGGACCGCATAGATCTGAATGAATTAAATCCAGAGGTTTTTGAGCTCTCCTGTTGCTCTGCTTTGGAAAAGCCTTTCTTGTCATTTTTCCTTTAATGCAGCTGATACATTTCACGGTTTGATCACATGGGCTAATATTTACCGTATATACTCGAGTATAAGCCGTCCCGAGTATAAGCCGAGGTACCTACTTTTACCCAAAAAACTTGCATAGTCATTCTGAACTATTTTCTTTATCATGTCAGGATTTCTGTAACCAAGTCGTTTGTGCCAAGTGTGGATGCAGTTTAAATGTTTCCCTTCTTTGGCAGTATTAACCATTTCACTGCAGTTCAGCTGATTCAGCTCATCTGTGATTTTAGCCATTGCCAACAAGGTATCACCTTTTGTGATGGCACAATTGTCACCCTGAAAAGTCACTACGTTTCCTTGTTTTGTGAGCTTCTTTACTGACAAAAGATTGGTTTTAAGAGCAGGCACATACAAAACATTTTTCACAGGTATTTTTCTGGTGACACTCTGGCATATAGGACAATAAAGAAAACCATCTCCTATTCCTGCTGATTCTATTATTTGTCCATTAGCGGTTGTAATTGTCTCTGTTTTACTCTGGTCAAGATTAATGAAGATATTTCTGTCTTTTGTCATGTGACTCGTAGCTCCTGAATCAATACACCATGCTTGCAAAATTGTGGTGCAGCATTTGGATTGAAAAGCACATTCATTATCTGAAGTAAAGTCTGTCTCTTCCTTTACGCTTTTGGCCCTTTGTGGTTTATTTCGTTTTTGCATTCTAGCTTTCCAGATTCTGCGGTCTCCCTTTAAGTGACCTTGTTTCTTACACACAAAACATTCAAGAGTTTCTGTTTGCATCTTCCTGGTTTTATTTATGTTTTTCATCTTTAGTGCAGCCTCCTCACTGGAAGCACTGTCACTATTTATCCTTTCTGTTTTACGCTTGTATTCATCCACAAGATTGCCTTTAACAAATTCTAATGTCAGTTCATCATCTGGACATGTAGGTAGGTGCAGTACGGCCATGGGGCCCTAGAGATAGATGTAGCTCTGGCCTGGGGAGACTCTGTGTCCCAGGAGAGCTGATATATAGGGGGCGCCCGAGAGGGGAAGGAGTTCAGAACAGTTCAGAACAGTTCAGTACAGGAGAGCAGAAGTCTAAGACTGTATGCAGAGTCTCCGGAGGGAGACTGGGAAGGACAGGACCAGGCCTAGGACTATGTAGAGCTATAGAGGTTCCCCAGTTTCCCCTGGAGGGGGAAACCACCGAGCTAGGACTGACAAGGATGGGATTCCGGAGAATAGTGAGAAGCTGTAAGACTGACGATATTTGCCATTGGGCCTCTGGCCGAAGTAAGTCGTGGACTCTGGCTTGCACCTTGGCTGATCTTCTCTCTCTCTAATCTGTATCACTATGCAACTATCAAGAGATGTGCCGTCATCCCACTCGGGGGTGGCCGAAATGTATGCTTCATACCATGTTCATTCTTTCAAGTAAAATCAAGAAAAGACTAGCTGTGTGGACTGGTTCTTCTCCCGCCAACCTCTGAGAAGGTGGGGTTCTATAGGAGTGTGATGTTGGACTGTATCATGGCTGTAACCATCCTGAGGAGGGTAGGTGTGCAAAGGGGCTATGCCCGACATAGGGTGCCGTTCATGGTGGCCTTTCTCCCTAAGGGGGAGGAAGCGCCGAATACCGCAGAGGCGGTGAAAGCCATGAGGCCCTGTGTGCGCAGTACTACATGTGTGAGAGTGTTTGCACGAGGCCAGAGCCGAGGCCCCTGACCGTGGGGTGCCTGGTGTTGTGTTCCATACACGTGGTTACACAGCCAACCCAAAGGGAACACACACGTAACACCCCAAGAGTGAACCCCGCCTACAGACGTGCCTACAGACGTGCCGCCTACAGACGTGCTGTCAAGTGCTGTAACAAGTGTTTCATAACTTTCAGGTAAACCACTCGGTAATAGTGCTGCAACATGAAAATCTTTTATTTCTTCTACTAGACCTCTCAGGCGTTCCACCATTTCTAAGGTATGCCTTATGTAATCCTGTATATCCTGGCCTTTTTATCAGCTTGGTTTGTTAAAATTTTCTAATCAGATACAGTTTATTGCTGAGGTTAGATCTTCCCTGCACCTTTTGCAATGCTTCCCACATCTCCTTAGCAGTTTTACATTTACATACATGTATGATTTGAATATCTTCTATGCTCTAAACCAGGGGTCTCAAACTCAATTAACTCGGGGGCCACTCGACAAATTTTTTTCTCCCATGGGGGCCACTTGCCAAATTTCATACTTTAAAATAAAATAAAACTGTATACGGTTTGGTACTACGGACACCAATACACACACAATAAGGCCCCATTCATATCTGTAGGTTCAGGTGCGATTAGGGATGCCTGCGTTAGGAACTTGCACTTTCCTGCAGCAAGAATCACTAATCTGGTGTTTTCAAGTCGCAGCTGTCACCTGTTCAAGTTCATGATCAGGTGACAGCAGCTGCATGTAAACGCCTGCACACCACATGTAATGGTATGTGATATGAAGTCATTTGGTTAGGAATCAATTACTATCCCCAGACGCATCGATTGTGCATCCAGGGAAAGTGTTTTGTAACCGCATGTAGTAATATCACATACCATTACAGGCATTTACATTCGGCTGCTGTCACCTGATCATTAACTTGAACGGGTGACAGCTGCCGCTTGAAGGCCCTTTTAAATTTTCTGCAGAAGACATGTATCTAAACCTCTGTTTTTAACCTTAGCGGTGAGACAAGTTTTTTTGCATTGAAGCAAAATTTCACAACATAGGTTGTAGTGGGGTTTTAAAGAGGCATCAGAAGGTTATCGATTGATATAAATTTATTACAATTCATTAAACTCATTACATCATAATGATTAAAATCATTATTTAACAAGGTTAAAATTATTCTAGTTGATAAGCATGATAAGCTGTAATGGGTGTGCCACTAGGAAAGTCGGAAACGGAGAAGGATTTGGGGGTCATTATAGACCGCAGATTGAAGAACAGCGCGCACTGCCAGGCTGCTGTAAACAAAGCAAGCAGAGTCCTGTCTTGCATTAAGAAGGGAATGTATTGCAGGGACAAGCCTATAATTTTGGCACTTTACAGATCACTGGTTCGGCCACATCTGGAGTATGCAGTCCAGTTTTGGTCACCGATACTCAGAAAGGATGTCCTTGAGCTGGAAAAAGTCCAGCGGAGGGCAACCAAACTCATTAAGGGGTTCGAGGATCTGAACTATGAAACAAGGTTGGTAAAATTAAATATGTTCTTGTTGGAGGTTAGGAGATTAAGGAGGACATGATTTTCATGTACAAACTATTCAAGGGTGACAGCAACCTTAGTAACAAACTGTTTACGGTCAGCTCCGTAACAAAGACCAGAGGGCACAACCAAAAATTGGTGGAAAAAAAATTTCAACATACAGGGCACAGGGGTTTTTTCACAGTTAGAGCGGTTAAGGTCTGGAACTCGCTGCCGCAGGAAGTGATTTCAGCTAAGAGTGTTGAATCATTCAAGAGACTCCTGGACGAGTTCCTTGGAGACCATAATATACAGGGGTAAAGGTACTGCTAAGAGAAAAAAATCACACATGGACTCATATACACGCACACACCTGCTCATAAATGCATACACGCAATAGGTTGGACTTGATGGACTTATGTCTTTATTCAACCTCAAATACTATGTAACTATGATACTCAATTCCTAAATTCTTGCCTAATTCTCACAATTCATGTATTTACATATTGTCATTCATACTATATACATCTCATTTTATCACATAATTCATGTGCAGTAATGAACTGCTCCAATTCATCCGATGCGTTTTGCTTGTAAGCTTCCTCAGGGAGTTTTATTCCCGGCAAGAATCTGGCTATGAATATATAATTCATTGTTTAGCGGTATGTCCATCAATAAACCATACTTTATAAATCTGTGTACTCTGTTCAGCTGAACATGTTTCCTCCTTAATATAACTTAACTATGCAGCCACTCACCCCAGACTCCGGGATCGTCCAAGTACCTACTTCCAGTAAGACCGGATAATGATCCAGCCCTCCCCAGAGTTTATACAGCGGAGCAACAGATGCACACTAAGACCGACTGGAGTCCTGATATCTACAACATAACCATGATCATTTAGTTACTATTTATTCTTCGTTTATTTATTGTTCTTGTAGTTCGTTTATGGAGAAAAATTATTTTATCCCTAATCATTACCTATCACCCAAAAGAAATAAATGAATAAAGTGCCATTGTGCTTAGTGTTCCTTGTTTCCTCCTTGTTGTGTATCTCTTATAATTACTTATTTATAAACCCTTTTATTTTACTCAAGAAAATATATATTTTAGTTATATATAATTTCATAAAATGACTTTAGATATACCTCTATTACTTGTCCATACATCAATTATAATTCCTATTTTTACAATATAGTTATCCACATGTATATATTTCCATTAAAAACTATGTGATTTAGTCATAACAATCAACCACTGCAAGTGTGTTTCACATTTATCCCTCTATTTGTTGCCCAATACTTGACAAGACATCTACAGCAAAGGTCCTCCATGTGCTGGTCCCTGGCAGTGCCTGACAATCTTTATAACAATCTTTGTTTCTTTCAACAACTAAGATCTCAGTTCAACCTGTCTCGCAAAAACATCTTTCAATATCTCCAAGTTTGACATGCCTTACTTTCTGAATTTAGAACTAAGCCTCAGTGCTTCTTTACCACTCCAGTTTTAGATGCTCTGGTTACCTCAACTCATACAAAAGGAATAATTTCCTTCTTGTACACACATCAATTAACCTCTTGCCGTCCGCCCGTAGTAGAAAAACGGACGGACGGCACTGCTGCATTGGCGGGTTGCCAGACGGCATTTTTTTTCTGCTCGCGCGCGCCCCCTAGCGAGCACGCACGGGCAGAAAAGACCCGTCCAATGCGAACACCCGGTACCGGGTGTTTCACATATAGGCGATCAGCGGGTCCATAGCCCGCCGATCGCCAAATAAAACCCCCAGTGGTGAATAAATACCACCAAAAGAAAGCTCTATCTGTCCCCAAAAAAGGGTATAAAATTAATTTCAGTACAGCGTTGCATGACGGAATAAATGTCAGTCAAAGTACCGCAGCGCTGAATACTGAAAAATGGCCTGGATGGGAAGGGGGTTTAACACCGCGGATGTCAACTGGTTAAATAAATTCACTCTTCAATCAATGTCGACCTTTTACGGATGAAGCTTGGGAGGATGTTATGAACAATTGCGGAACGAATTACGACACATTGCGGAACGAATTGACAGATTACTAGATGGGGTTGGGCACGACCCCGTTGTCATGGTGCACATCGGCACCAATGACAAAATAGGAGGAAATTGGAGTGTCCTTAAACAGGAGTTCAGAGACCTAGGTGCTAGGATGAAGGAAAGG
>NW_017309310.1:65023-74832 GCF_000935625.1 Nanorana parkeri
GTACTAAGAAAAGATGTCCTTGAGTTGGAAAAAGTCCAGCGAAGGGCAACCAAACTAATTAGGGGTATGGAGGACCAGAGCTACGAGACGAGGCTACTAAATTTAAACATGTTCACATTAGAGGTGAGGAGATTAAGGGGGGATATGATTTCCATGTACAAAATGTTTAATGGTGGTAGCAACATTAGCGATAAACTGTTTAAAATTAACTCCGTTACAAAAACTAGAGGCCATAACCTAAAATTGGTGGAAAAAAAATTCCAGCACAAGGTGCGAAGGGGGTTCTTCACAGTAAGATCAGTTAGGGTCTGGAACTCACTGCCACAGGCGGTGATTTCAGCAAATAATGTGGAATTGTTCAAGAAACTTTTGGACGATTTCTTAAGGGACCGTAATATACAGGGGTACGGGTACTCCTAGAATGAGATCCTAATAGGTTGGACTTGATGGACTAATGTCTTTATTCAACCTCAAATACTATGTAACAATGTTGTTCTGGTTTAACTTTCCGCTTCACATAGACTCACACAACTATTTATTCTTCACAGAACAGCTGAATTCAAAATGCTGTGCAAAATGGGGCTTTCATCAAGGCTCTTTGATACCTTTACTGTGGAGGTATGCTAAATTGGCTCGCTACTGGAGTTCAATATTGTTGACATTTAATTCTACTTTTGGTACAGCTATTGACAACTCACCTCAGGTTCCTTTGTATCCTAGGTTCCTTTGATACTTCCTTGTTGGTTTCACACACAGTTTTGGCCATTTAAAGAGCTCTATTTACAGCCAGGCACTTAGTAAATAGATATTCACTTCACCCCATCATAATCGAATTGATTCACTTAACTCGATTGAATTGAAGCATATGAGCTTATTAGATATCAATCGAGAGGGGCTATTCACAAATGTTCCTTAATTTGGTCCAGCTGGCTAAATTATCGTACACATTGAATTTGGTAAATGCTATAAATTACTTATACCGCTCTTGAACATCCCCTATTATGATCTACATTGTCCACATCACATTTGCCTTTATACTATACATTTTATAAACTGTCCTTATTACATGACTCTATGATATTTCCCCACTAATATAGCTCTTACTCACTTCATATGATAACAGCTACCTTCTTTTCAAATTTTTTGTGTCCTTACCTAAATCCCACTATGTTTGTATTTTATGCCTTCTAATCTGCATTATGATACCTGTTTAACTACAGTTTTGGATGCACTTCAATTTGTCCATATGTTTGGGCTATAGTTAATTGTTTGTTATCTGTTTACTTGTTTTTATTTTGTATTGTATGTCGTTTTCATTAAAAAAATAAAAATGTTCCTGGTTCTGCTCTCTTTTGGAGAGACAGGGTAAAACAAGAATATGTACTGTCTGTCCCTATGTGAGAAGTAATCTAAATGTGAGTGTGAAAGTGGATCTTATTGATGGAGCGCGTGGTTCTGAGCCATTATGGGTGGAGTTAGATATGGGTGCGCATACTGCAAAGGTAATCATTGGAGTTGTTACAGGTCCTCCAGTCAGAGGCGGCTCTTTAATTAGGCAAACTAGACGGTTACCTAAGGCCTCACACTCCCAAGGGCCTCGCGGCCACCCAATTTGCCCAGCAAGTGCATTACCTTGCAGGCACAAGCAGGCAACATTATGAGCTCTCAGCCCTGTTGCTGTCAAGCTGAGAGCTCATCTGTTTCCTCCGTCCATCCACGCTGCCTTGTGGAGCTCCGCCCACCAGCCAATGAAGCCAGACGTCACGCCTCCCATCCACTGCACGAGGATCCCAACCTGGCTGGGAAGGCAGAATTTAACGTCAGAGGCAGCTAAAGTCATTGGCACCTGGTCCTGCCCGCTCCCACCTGGGAGACGCAGCCTGCACTGCCCTGGTCGAACCCGGCCCGCACAGTCCTGGTGAGAGGCAGCCTGCATAGCCATGGTGAGAACCTGCAGAGCCCTGGGGAGACCCTACAAAGCCCCGGTGAGACCCTACTGAGCCCTGGTGAGACCCCACAGAGCCCTGGTACAGGGGCTCTGTGGAGTCTCACCAGGGCTCTGTGGGGTCTAACCAGTCAGGGGAGACCCCATAGGGCCCTGGTGAGACCCCACAAGGTCCTGGTGAGACCCCACAGAGCCCTGGTGAGACCCTACAGAGCCATTATGGGACTGAGTGGGGCCTCATGTTTAAGTTTAACCTAAGGCCTCACAAACTCTAGAGCCGCCTCTTCCCCCACTGTTAATGAGAAGGTAGAGACTCAGCTCCTAACGCAAATATAAAGGACTGCAAGGGATGGGACATTTCTTATAATAATGGGAGATTTTACTTACCCTTCAATTGACTGGTACAAGAGCACTGCGGAAAGCAGTAAAAGGGTGCAAATTTATAAACTTATTACAAGAAAAATGTTTGGTACAGTTTATATAAACCCCAACAAAATTAATAAGCGGGCTGGAGAACCTAAACTATGGAGAGATTAGAAAAATTGCACCTGTTCACTCTTGAGAAGAGGCATTTAAGAGAGGATACAATAATTGCAATGTACAAATGGTTTAAAGTGTCATCAAAGTCTCCACATCCCCTCCCCAACTTACCTTATCTGATGCCTCTTGATCCGATCATATTTTTCCTCCAAGTCGTTTTCAGCAGTCTCTCCAATGCTGGTCTCCAGCAGTCTCTGATTCAGCGCAGACTGCTGTTTCTTCCTGTCCTATGTGCACACACACGGCTTTGTGGATTGACTTACACTGAGTCTTTCCTCCTCTCCCCACTGGTGATCTCTACTGTGCATGCACCCTCCTGCACGGCCGTTCAAGAAGCAGATTTCTACAGCCAAGAGAGAGCGGCGCAGACCTAGGCAAGTTTTTACCTATTTGGTAACCTTTTATATTTTTTCAAATGTTTTGGCACATATCTACTGCTTACTAGCAGTAGATATATGCCCCCGGGCCCGGTAGCGGCACGGCGGGTCTCCCCGCTTTGATCAGAGAGAGATCAGCAGGCTTCTAGCCGCTGATCTCTCCTCCAAAGATCAGGAGGAGACGTAATGTGTATTACATCGCTTCCGGTGTCACTGTTTACATTCTCCGGCTCTTAGAACCACTCTCCGGCTCTTAGAATCTCTGCTTCATCTGCTTCTTTGGAGTCCCTAGGTGAGATTAGGGGTCATAAAGAAGATCTTGCTATTACATAGGGGGATTGTTAGCCCCCTATGTGATAGCAATAAGTTTAGTGTAAAAAAAATAATTAAAAAAGTGTGTAAAAAAAAAGAAAATGAAAGCAACATATAATTTTTTTTACAAAAAGCAAAAAACATATTAGCTTAAAGTCCCCCGCCCCCCCACAAGCACATACATAGATAGACAAACATGCGTCGGTGTGCCTACATGCAAGAATGAAAACTGTGCTAACTGTGCTGCGAACGTTGGAGTGAGAACAATAATTCTAGGGCCATCAATCACTGTTGACACTAAACTGATGAGCAGTAAAAGCTTTTAAAGTGTCCCCTATGGGAAATTTGGGGTATTGAAGTCTTTTGTGGCTTAACGGGAGAACTCAATTTTAAGGCTTAACATGTTTGGTATCAATTTACCCGACGTGACCCCATCTTTTATATTTTACCAAAAAATTGGGTATTGTTTTTGTGCATTCATTTTCATTATAGTATATTTTATCCTAAAAATACTGATTTGATAAACATTTGCGCAAATACGGTGCAACATAAAAAATTCCAGCTGGCATTCTTTTATTCTACAGAGTCTCTGCTTTCATAAAATATGTCATTGTTTCAGGGGTTTGAAGCTGTTTTCTAGCCAAAATGCATATTTTACCATGTGATTGCAAATAGTAAGAAAAGTGGTTAATGATGACAGTAGAATCAGTAATAAACTATTTCCTCTATGAGGATTATCCACTTAGCTGCCGAAGCTGAGCAGAAGTGCAGAAGGAATTCGACTCAGTCGATCCAACATATGGATCAGCTGAGCCGAAGCTCCAGCAGTTTACCCGCTGCCGTTTATCCCTATTCTCATAGGGGCCCAACGGCAGTGAGTGAATAGCTGAATGCCGGCGAGTGGCAATCGGCTCGGCTATTCTGCTCATTACCTCCGAGGTAGCGAGAAGAATAGAAAAAAACGTAAACAAATGAAAAAATAATAAATGTTTAAAAATTGATTTTAAAAAACGTGAAAAAAATAAAAATTAAAAAAGTTAAGAAAATAATAAAAAACATTTTAAAGAAAGAAAGAAGAAAAAAAACCAGTGTGAGGTCCCCCTCCCTAACCATACCAGACCCTTTAGGCCTGGTAGGAATTTTAAGGAGGAACCCCACCCCCAAAAATGACGTGTGGTCCCCCGTAAAATTCCCAACCAGACCCTTAATCCGAGCACAGGCCTGGCAGGGCAGGAAAAGGGGGGACGAGAGAGCCCCTGAAAAAGCACCTTGTCCCCGTACAAGGACCTCTTCCCCACAAGCCCTGTGGGGGTGCGGCAGGGGGGTTATTCCCATTGGGGTTGGTTTCATTCACTTCCACTTCATTTAATTAATTCACCTATACTAGGTGGTGTGGAATTTGGAAGACTATACACACCAAGCGCAGCACCTTAATCCAATAAGTAGGGATGTACTGAACATTTTACTGGACATTTTCATGAGTACTCGTATCCGTCAAAAAAGCCCCGATACTAAGCGCCGATATTGGCACTTTAAATTTTTTCATTGAAGTGGCTGCCTGAGTTACTACTGGTGCCCTGGTGACATGCCGCACATACAGTAGTCCTGGTGACATGCCGCACATAGCCCTGATGACACGCTGCACATAGCCCTGATGACACGCCGCACATAGCCCTGGTGATACAACACACATAGCCCTGGTGACCTGCCCGCACACAGACACATTGCACACAGACACACTGCACATTGCCCTAGTGACAAGCCACACACAGCCCTACTGACACGCTACACACAGCACGGGAAGCTGAAGTGAAGCAGCGTGGTATGGGGATCAGAGGGAGTTCAGTACATAATCTCCCTTTGATCTCCTCTCCTGTCCCCGAATGCAGGAAGTGATGTATATTACATCACTTCCGCATTCCTCTGTCACTCTCTGGTACAGAAGCCGGAGAGAAGCTGATGAAGCAGAAATCTGCTTCATCAGCTTCTCTGGGGGTCCCTAGGTGACAGGGGTCTTGGAGACCCCTGATGTCTCCATAAAGAGGACCTGCTATTTGAATTGGCTATCACATAGAGGATTTCTTAGCCCTCTATGTCAGTGTTCCCCAACCTTTTTATCGCCGCGGACCAGTCAACGTTTGATAATTTTACCGCGGCCCGCTGAGGGGGGGGGACGTTGATTGTTTATATTTTAGATTGGAATCACCTGTCCCGATAAATCCATATTTCAAGTAGGACGCATGGTATTGTCTGATAAAAGTTACATGTTTCTTTGATGTTGAAGGCCCTTCTTCTGTCTCTTCACTGGGCCTTTTCTTTTTCCCAAGGAAACTTTCTAACGACGTCTGTTTCGTACTCATTTTTGCTAATTTGTGGGTTACATTTGAGCAAACACAATATACACGTACACCAAGCACTGTTAAACATGAGAAAGTACCGGTGAACAGAGAGAAGAACGATACACACCTTCTCTTTACCAAAGCTACAACGCCACTGCCGCTTGCAGCCGCTCAGCTCCAGGCGCCCCCTAAAACCGCCCCGATATCACGATATTTTGCGCATGCGCAGTATTGGTGCGGCTTTAGGTGACGTCTCTCAGCTCCCGGTTAACCTCTCGTCCTGGAAAGTTGGACAAACCCGAGAGAAATACACCACAGTAAATAAAATGGAAATAATTTAATGTTCCTTGGGCGGCCCGGTACCATTTGATCCACGGACCAGTACCGGTCCGCGGGCCCGGGGGTTGGGGACCACTGCCCTATGTGACAGTAATATAGTTAAGTGTAAAAAAAAAAAAGTTTAAAGGAGAACTATGAGGTGAGTGAAAATCGGTTCACACCTGGGCGTTTTGTAGCGCGTTCCTACGCTCTGCAAAATGCTCAAACACTGAAATCCCATTATTTCCTATGGGTATGGTTCACACCTGGGCATATTACAGGCCGTATGAACACGCTACAAAATGCCCTACGTCCAAAGAAGTACAGGAGCTTATTTGGGGCGTTTTTGTCGCGCCTATCCATTGGGATACAGCCAGGTAGCCCTTGGAAACACGCGTTTGTCGTGCGTTTTTTAACCGCGTAACGCGCAACAAACGCGCATATTCGATACGCTTTAGGTGTGAACCCAGCCTTATAGTTCGAGCCGTCGTGTGACAATGAAACACGTCGGCTCAATAGATCGGGAAGTGAGCGAACACATACCGTCGCCCGCTCACTTCTCGATCCTGTCCCTGCAGAGAGCCGTGACTGTCACTCATGACTCCCTGCAGGGATTCCCCTCTCCCCTGTCCGATCCTCCAGCACTGACTGGCGGAATGGACGGGGGAGGGGACGGGTACAGCTGGCTCTGCCTCTAGATAGAGCCAGCTGTCAATCACGCAGCTGGGTGGATCTCGACAGTAATATCGGGATCCGTCCCGGCTGCTGCAGTCTCAGTATACTGAGCTTTGGGTCATGGGAGAACTCTAGTTTGTGTCTTCCCGTGACCCTTAGGAGAACTATGGGGAAAAGCACTGACCCCATAGTTCTCCTTTAAAAATGTTAAAGCATAAAAAAAATTAAGAAGCTTAAAAAAAATAGTGACAAATAAAAAAAAATGTAAATAACACAAAAATTTTTTTTTAAAGTCCCCCGCCCCCCCACATACACACGGAAACATGTGTCGGGTGCGCCTATGTGCGAAAACGATGATTGCACCCATTACGCAGCACATGTTAAATATCGCCGTGAACATCGGAGTGAGAACAATAATTTTAGGGCCATTAATCACTGATAAAACTACACTGATGAGCAGTAAAAGCGTTTAAAGCGTCGCCTATGGCCAATTTTGGGTGTGGTCGTTTTCTGCGATTTCGCAGGTGTGCGCAATTTTACGGCTTGACATGTATGGTGTCTATTTACCCGACATGACCCCGTATTTTATATTTTACCAAAAAATTGGGATGATAGTAATTGTTTCATAACATTTAATAGGGAAACAGGTTTAAAAAAAAAAATTTAGGGAGGCGCATGCGCGAGGCTGACCGTGACGGCCGCGGTTTAATCAGCTCCGCACCGGACTGGGCGCCTTACGGATCTTACGGCTGATATTAACTGCCCGAATCTACTCAACCACCTCGGGACCTAAGAGAGGATCACTCGGGGCACCGATTGATACTAAAATGGGTCGCACTTATCCGAAGAAGAAGCCCACACTTAGCCAATCGACCTTGCATGAGGCCTTGGGTAGGATGTCGCGCAGATCCGCGTACAGAGCATCCCCGCCGGATGAAGACACGAGGTCCTCAGTAGACACCTTGGATCCAGTTGGCGACGATCCTATTAACCCCTTGCCTGACCAACCGATGGCTATGATGGCGCAATTCGAAACCACATTGCACAAAGCCCTGGACAAGATGTCCAAACAAATAACAACACAATTGGTCCGGGAGATCCGGGAAATCGGGAAGCGGACGACGGTGTTAGAGTCCAGATGCAATGATATTACCACCATCATTGAGGGACATGAAGACGAACTGGAACGCCTTCACAACCTCAACCTGTCCCTGCATTCCCAGGTAGAGGACGCTGAGAACCTTGATCGCCGGACGAACCTGCGTATACGGGGTGTACCTGAGAGCGTGGTTGATCTACAATCCACGATCACAGCTCTGTTCCAAGAATTGGCCCCGGACTTACCCATAGACAGGTTAGCATTGGATAGGATCCATCGGGCCTTGACTAGGCGTTCAGCAGAAGGGCCCCCACGGGACATTATAGTGCGATTGCACTTCTACCGCACAAAAGAGCGCCTTCTCCAGGCGGCAAGAGACAGCCCGTCCCTCCACTTCCAGGGCTACTCCTTCCAGATCTTCTCAGACCTCTCACAGGTTACGATTGCCAAGCGGAGGGAATTCCGTGTGATTACCCAGACCCTGCAATCAAAACAGATTTGGTATCGGTGGGGATTCCCGTTTAAGCTCCAATTCCTCTTCGAGAACAAGACCTATACTTTTACGACGGTGGATGATGCGACCCGTTGCCTGGAACAACTTAATCTCCTCAACCTGCCGGTGGACATTCCGGGCCCCTCGACTTCAGGATTGGATGGCAGTCAGGGGACCCCACATTCATCCCACTCCTCCGGAGGACGATTTGCCGAGCCGACAGCCTCCCTGGCCCCTTCCCAAGAATCGGATGTGCTGGGCTGAGCATATGCGGGAGCTCTCTCCCACCGAGTTTGTAACTTGTTTGGATTGTTTTGTTTTATTTCTACCCTGTTTTGCCTCGATATGATCGACACGGCCTAGACCATCGCCAGTTCTGTAAGAGCTGTTGGAATTTTACTTACAGATTTGGGGAAGATATATAGAACATGAGCTGACCCAGTTGACATACAACCGTTCTTGGATCGGGCTTCTTAGCAGAGTATATCTGGAGCTTGCTAGCTCATAACTCTCGTTGAGTCATTACATCTTCACCCGATCCGAGACATTGAACGCTGCACATGGTGTACACATATCAGGGTCCCTGATAGTGCACATGACGGGTCTGACATTATGTCGGAGGGGGATAGAACGGGGCCCTCATTCGGATATGGTCTACGCTGAGGGGTCTCTGGGGTCCTCTGTGGCCCCCGGGACATCTCAGTAGGGATAGCTAGACCCCCCCGACCTGGCGACCTTTGGCTGGGTGGTAGAATGACTATGCTTTAACTCAATCCCTGAAGATCTGTCTTAATTCCCGCCAGGGGAATCTATGCTGGGGCAGAGTGAACTTTCGGTTCAGGTTTGATGTTCACCCCCTCAGTATTCTTGCATGGGTACTTGGATTTCCCCACATGCGATCCCTGATTAGGTATGGTACTGCGGAGTGTCATAGATCCGGCTCCCGTACGTTATGTCCACATCAACAATATGAGCCTGGAGTCGCGTGGTCATTGCATTGCATCACTTGCTCCGGTTGAGCTGTTTTACTTTTATTTTACTATGGTTCTCCTGATATCGGACCTCTGGTTTTATTGAGAGTTTACATATAATTTTGTATGAGATTTTATGTGTTCCAATATTAGGTGCAGGCAGTTTATTCTTTCATGTTCTGGATGTGATCCAGGGGCCCAGCCCGGTTCATACATGTTGCCTCACATCTCGCCACTCAGACTTTGCTGTTTGCAGGGTCCTGACGGGCGACTACCTCGGTCCACGAGGTCCTTGTGGAGGAGACTTCTTTCCACTTCTTCTCTCTAAACCCTCTTTTCTCTCTTCAAATCCCCTTCCTGCTCACTGCCCTCCCTCGCTACTTCCCTCCCTGGTTCTCTCCTTTTTTCTTCCCATCCTGCCCTACTCCTTATCTCCTGCTTCTGATTGTCTAAGTGCAGGCATGTCCCTTACAATAGTGTTCCTTAACATCCCTGGCGGTATGATTATTCAGGATTTTAGGTACCAAAAGCGGTACATTGTTTTTCAAGCAAATATGTTGTTTTACATTGTAGGCCTGTAGTTCTTAGTAAATCCTAGGAATAACTCACCTAAATCTGTCCAAACAAGAGTCCAGTAGACATCCCAGGTATGATAAAGTTTGAAACACGAAATTAAAAAATTATAATATAATAAATTATAAATAATTATAAGAAATTATAATATAATAAATAATTATAAA
>NW_017309310.1:75148-77960 GCF_000935625.1 Nanorana parkeri
TTTTTTTTTAAAGTCCCCCGCCCCCCCACATACACACGGAAACATGTGTCGGGTGCGCCTATGTGCGAAAACGATGATTGCACCCATTACGCAGCACATGTTAAATATCGCCGTGAACATCGGAGTGAGAACAATAATTTTAGGGCCATTAATCACTGATAAAACTACACTGATGAGCAGTAAAAGCGTTTAAAGCGTCGCCTATGGCCAATTTTGGGTGTGGTCGTTTTCTGCGATTTCGCAGGTGTGCGCAATTTTACGGCTTGACATGTATGGTGTCTATTTACCCGACATGACCCCGTATTTTATATTTTACCAAAAAATTGGGATGATAGTAATTGTTTCATAACATTTAATAGGGAAACAGGTTTAAAAAAAAAAATTTAGGGAGGCGCATGCGCGAGGCTGACCGTGACGGCCGCGGTTTAATCAGCTCCGCACCGGACTGGGCGCCTTACGGATCTTACGGCTGATATTAACTGCCCGAATCTACTCAACCACCTCGGGACCTAAGAGAGGATCACTCGGGGCACCGATTGATACTAAAATGGGTCGCACTTATCCGAAGAAGAAGCCCACACTTAGCCAATCGACCTTGCATGAGGCCTTGGGTAGGATGTCGCGCAGATCCGCGTACAGAGCATCCCCGCCGGATGAAGACACGAGGTCCTCAGTAGACACCTTGGATCCAGTTGGCGACGATCCTATTAACCCCTTGCCTGACCAACCGATGGCTATGATGGCGCAATTCGAAACCACATTGCACAAAGCCCTGGACAAGATGTCCAAACAAATAACAACACAATTGGTCCGGGAGATCCGGGAAATCGGGAAGCGGACGACGGTGTTAGAGTCCAGATGCAATGATATTACCACCATCATTGAGGGACATGAAGACGAACTGGAACGCCTTCACAACCTCAACCTGTCCCTGCATTCCCAGGTAGAGGACGCTGAGAACCTTGATCGCCGGACGAACCTGCGTATACGGGGTGTACCTGAGAGCGTGGTTGATCTACAATCCACGATCACAGCTCTGTTCCAAGAATTGGCCCCGGACTTACCCATAGACAGGTTAGCATTGGATAGGATCCATCGGGCCTTGACTAGGCGTTCAGCAGAAGGGCCCCCACGGGACATTATAGTGCGATTGCACTTCTACCGCACAAAAGAGCGCCTTCTCCAGGCGGCAAGAGACAGCCCGTCCCTCCACTTCCAGGGCTACTCCTTCCAGATCTTCTCAGACCTCTCACAGGTTACGATTGCCAAGCGGAGGGAATTCCGTGTGATTACCCAGACCCTGCAATCAAAACAGATTTGGTATCGGTGGGGATTCCCGTTTAAGCTCCAATTCCTCTTCGAGAACAAGACCTATACTTTTACGACGGTGGATGATGCGACCCGTTGCCTGGAACAACTTAATCTCCTCAACCTGCCGGTGGACATTCCGGGCCCCTCGACTTCAGGATTGGATGGCAGTCAGGGGACCCCACATTCATCCCACTCCTCCGGAGGACGATTTGCCGAGCCGACAGCCTCCCTGGCCCCTTCCCAAGAATCGGATGTGCTGGGCTGAGCATATGCGGGAGCTCTCTCCCACCGAGTTTGTAACTTGTTTGGATTGTTTTGTTTTATTTCTACCCTGTTTTGCCTCGATATGATCGACACGGCCTAGACCATCGCCAGTTCTGTAAGAGCTGTTGGAATTTTACTTACAGATTTGGGGAAGATATATAGAACATGAGCTGACCCAGTTGACATACAACCGTTCTTGGATCGGGCTTCTTAGCAGAGTATATCTGGAGCTTACTAGCTCATAACTCTCGTTGAGTCATTACATCTTCACCCGATCCGAGACATTGAACGCTGCACATGGTGTACACATATCAGGGTCCCTGATAGTGCACATGACGGGTCTGACATTATGTCGGAGGGGGATAGAACGGGGCCCTCATTCGGATATGGTCTACGCTGAGGGGTCTCTGGGGTCCTCTGTGGCCCCCGGGACATCTCAGTAGGGATAGCTAGACCCCCCGACCTGGCGACCTTTGGCTGGGTGGTAGAATGACTATGCTTTAACTCAATCCCTGAAGATCTGTCTTAATTCCCGCCAGGGGAATCTATGCTGGGGCAGAGTGAACTTTCGGTTCAGGTTTGATGTTCACCCCCTCAGTATTCTTGCTTGGGTACTTGGATTTCCCCACATGCGATCCCTGATTAGGTATGGTACTGCGGAGTGTCATAGATCCGGCTCCCGTACGTTATGTCCACATCAACAATATGAGCCTGGAGTCGCGTGGTCATTGCATTGCATCACTTGCTCCGGTTGAGCTGTTTTACTTTTATTTTACTATGGTTCTCCTGATATCGGACCTCTGGTTTTATTGAGAGTTTACATATAATTTTGTATGAGATTTTATGTGTTCCAATATTAGGTGCAGGCAGTTTATTCTTTCATGTTCTGGATGTGATCCAGGGGCCCAGCCCGGTTCATACATGTTGCCTCACATCTCGCCACTCAGACTTTGCTGTTTGCAGGGTCCTGACGGGCGACTACCTCGGTCCACGAGGTCCTTGTGGAGGAGACTTCTTTCCACTTCTTCTCTCTAAACCCTCTTTTCTCTCTTCAAATCCCCTTCCTGCTCACTGCCCTCCCTCGCTACTTCCCTCCCTGGTTCTCTCCTTTTTTCTTCCCATCCTGCCCTACTCCTTATCTCCTGCTTCTGATTGTCTAAGTGCAGGCATGTCCCTTACAATAGTGTTCCTTAACATCCCTGGCGGTATGATTATTCAGGATTTTAGGTACCAAAAG
>NW_017309311.1:0-19398 GCF_000935625.1 Nanorana parkeri
CGTCCCAAGGACAGTCCATGCCTTTCCCCTCTAGAACTGATGAGAACAGATACTACACTTTATCTTAGCCAAAAGGACGAGAAGTGATAATGGGTCATTCACTAGTTGGGCAAGGGTTCAGTCCTGATTCACGGTTCACTTTTTTTGTTCACAGGGGGAAGTTTTTTTAGATGCACGTCCACGGGCTTCAAAGAAAAAAAAATCTGTGGGTCAATGCCAAAAACAGGCCAATAGGGTTGTGCTAAAAATAAATTTAAAGTGCCAGTGCACCACGCTGACAGGCCTTAGGGGCCGGAGTGCAAAAATATTGCCCCGGACTAGCCATAAGGACTGTCCAAGAGGCGATATGCAGAAAATGCAAGGTGGTGTGTGACCGAGTGATCAGTGAGTCAATGTGGGGTCCCATACCCAAGTGACTTTCTGAGCACCCCTGGGACGCCACCCCCAGGGGGCACAACACCACGGGCTTCTGACGCCCCCAACCCTCCAGCCAGACCAAGCTTTGCATCTGTTCAGTCAGAAAGCCATGTACTGGGCTGTTCCCCCCTTTCACAGGAAGCAGCCCCATACGCTCTTTCACTCCAGCGAGTACTAAGTAACCATCCCAGCAAGGACGGTTCTTTTCCCCACCGAAAACTGATAAGAACAGATACTACACTTGATCTTAGCCAAAAGGCCGAGAAGCGATAATGGGTCATTCACTAGTTGGGCAAGGGTTCAGTCCTGGGACTAAGCCTGTTCATCTTATTCATCCATAACACAAAGATTGGACTAAATAGCTCAATTTCGTTTTTTGCAGATGATACTAAACTCTGCAGAGCAGTATATTCTGAACAGGAGATATTTGCACTACAACAGGAACTAAGCAAATTGAGGCATGGGCTACAAGATGGCAGATGCGATTTAATGTTAAAAAATGTAAGGTTAGTAAGACATGTTAAGATTCCTTAGCAGGACAGACATAGGTTTCCATAAATAGTACTTTGCTATCGCAGATACAGGTTTAAATGTTTAGTTTATTAGCTTTACTTAAATTAAAGGATTAGCAAAGATATAAGACAGACGTGATGTGAAGCCATACTGGTATAATTTCACTGTCCCCAGATCCGTTGTTGGACTGGTTCATTATATGGTTATAAAGATGTATGTTTTGTTCCTTCCTTTTTAAAAAATGTAATAAAAATTGTCAATTTAAAAAAAAAAAAAAATGTAAGGTTATGCACATGGGAGTAAAGAACATATGCGTAAACTACTACTTGGGGGGTGCTACATTAGGGAAGTCACACATAGAAAAAGACCTGGGGGTCCTCATAAATCACAGATTTGGCAATAGTAAGCAATGCCAAGCAGCAGCCAGCAATGCTAACAAGATACTGCCATGTATTAAAAGAGGAATTGTTGCAAGGGATCAAAGAGTAATACTTCGGCTTTATAAATCATTGGTTCGGCCCCATCTTGAGTATGCGGTGCAGTTCTGGTCGCCGACTCTCAGGAGGGACGTCCTATAACTGGAGAGAGTTCAGAGACGGGCTGCAAAATTAACTAAAGGGATTGAAGGCCTGAATTATGAAAATTGCATTCAAAATCTTAACTTATTCATTTAGAAAAGAGGCGATTAAGAGGGGCCCTTTTTGCAGTCTTCAAAATCATCAATGGGGACCACAATTTTAAGAACAAACTGTTCAATCCCAAAATTGTACTGAGAAACCGGTACACAACAAGAGGTAAGAAGAGAGGGGGTTTAATCGTAGAATTCGCAAGGGGAATTTCACTGTGAGGGGAGTGAAAGTTAGGAATTCCTGACCACAGGCGGTGGTATCTGCTGATAACATTGATAAAATTCAAGAAACTTCTGGATGAGTTTCTTCTTTCGCAGAATCTACAGGAATATGGGAAGAGCCAGATAAATGCACACGGACACACACACACATCAAACTGGATGGACCTTGGTCTTTATTCAACCTTGCATATTATGTTACTATAACTAGAAAGTCAGGAGCCCGCTGGAATTCTGGTAGATCAGCTGCTATTGGTCTGCACTGGCAGCAGGTATTTAGACACAAAAGTCGGGGAAACCTGGATGTACTGCCGCACAATTTTCTGTTTCATTTTTGTTGAACTTTACTCAGGGAACGCTGTTAATGCATTCTTGAATTACAAGAAGTAGAAGGCAACAGGGAAGCACTGGCACAAATATGTGTATAGATGTGCAAAAAGAGGATGAGACCTCCTGATGGGAAAGAATGCATTGCTTGAAACTGTCTTTTTTTTTTTTGTTTAATATATTTTTTATTATTTTTCAACAAGAATACATTTATACATATACATTCATAGATATTTTCTTCAGATTATCTCCTAATTATCAATAACTTTAATTAAAATATATTTCTACCCATTTCCATCGTCAGTCACTTACCAACCATCCAACTTCAGTCCCCCCTATCACTCTCTTCTCAAATTCAATCTCCCAATTTGAAACTGTCTTTGACCAGGAATGATCAGGGGAAAGCGCGAACGCAGTCCCCCACTACCACAAATTATGCAGTCGAGTCTCCCACATTTGGGGAAATCGCAAGGGTCAGCACAGCCGGAGTGCAATGGATGAGCCTCGCCCTGGGAGAACCACCTTCATGATCATGGTATCTCCCCTGCCAGGTAAGTATGAGTTGGAATTGACAACACAGTGCTCCGTGGACTGGGCATACCTCTCACAAGTCATGGGGGCTTTCCTAACCAGCCTTCATCGACACCGTAACACAAGCAATGACACTTTCATTGAACATTTAAGGGTTCGGACCCACCCCCAATAGGAAAGAAGCCCCTGAAATGCCATAATATGCACAAAACAGGAGCATAAAACAATCCCAGTGTACACTGCAGCAGCACGAAGATTTGCATACAGGGACGTCACTTAGGCATCCAGCCACAGCGCAGCTTCATTCCACTAGACAAAGCTCGTTGCATATGAAAGGGATTACCAAAGACACTGCAACACAACAAGAGGTAAGAAGAGAGGGGGTTTAATCGTAGAATTCGCAAGGGGAATTTCACTGTGAGGGGAGTGAAAGTTAGGAATTCCTGACCACAGGCGGTGGTATCTGCTGATAACATTGATAAAATTCAAGAAACTTCTGGATGAGTTTCTTCTTTCGCAGAATCTACAGGAATATGGGAAGAGCCAGATAAATGCACACGGACACACACACACATCAAACTGGATGGACCTTGGTCTTTATTCAACCTTGCATATTATGTTACTATAACTAGAAAGTCAGGAGCCCGCTGGAATTCTGGTAGATCAGCTGCTATTGGTCTGCACTGGCAGCAGGTATTTAGACACAAAAGTCGGGGAAACCTGGATGTACTGCCGCACAATTTTCTGTTTCATTTTTGTTGAACTTTACTCAGGGAACGCTGTTAATGCATTCTTGAATTACAAGAAGTAGAAGGCAACAGGGAAGCACTGGCACAAATATGTGTATAGATGTGCAAAAAGAGGATGAGACCTCCTGATGGGAAAGAATGCATTGCTTGAAACTGTCTTTTTTTTTTTTGTTTAATATATTTTTTATTATTTTTCAACAAGAATACATTTATACATATACATTCATAGATATTTTCTTCAGATTATCTCCTAATTATCAATAACTTTAATTAAAATATCTTTCTACCCATTTCCATCGTCAGTCACTTACCAACCATCCAACTTCAGTCCCCCCTATCACTCTCTTCTCAAATTCAATCTCCCAATTTGAAACTGTCTTTGACCAGGAATGATCAGGGGAAAGCGCGAACGCAGTCCCCCACTACCACAAATTATGCAGATGAGGCACAGCCCACAAAAAAAGTACTGCATGCACCACGTCGCATTGGTGTGAGCTGTGCCTGTCTATGACAAGTCAAATTACCTTGTTTGACATTGGGGCTGCAACTGAAAAATGGCCAGCGCAATCCCAACCCTCCCAATCCTCAGCCCTTAAACCCCCGACGAGTAACCCCCCCACCCCAAGTACCTGGTGATGGTGTCAGGCAGGCGTCTGAAGCCTTCTCCTAGCAGTTTACATGCTTTGTTGGGAACATACAGCAACCTGGGACCTTAGATGCCATTTCTGGAGGCAGTATTTGCATATGAATTAGTTGTGGGTTATCAATATGTAAATCACTGCTACATATGAATAAGTTGTGGGCTGAGAAGTGACAGACTCCTCTAGCTTCCCTGTGTTCTCAGAGCAAGGCAGGGAGGGACAGGAGGATAAAATTGGGACTGTCCCAGCAAATCCCGGACAGTTAGCAATTTTGGACTTTAGATAATTTCTTGAAATTTTGCTGCTTTAGGATGAGGCTAGGAGGCATTTCCACAAAATTAGGATTGCATGCCTTGTAAAAATAATCATTGGGTTATTTAAAGCAGATTTGCAGATAAAGAACTAAATACACAGTTTCCATTTAGAGGTATTTTAATTGCCAAATGGTTTATAATTATGTATAGTTATATTTATCAATGTAGTCGATTAGTTGTTGCAGATCCAGCCTGCTGATTGGATTACAAATTAGTATGTCTTCACCTCTGTCCAAAAAGGCAGGGAGATGACTGAGGAGGCAGTTAGGCTAAACCAGGATGTGTGTGTGTGTGGTTGTGAATAGTGGCAGATATATGTGGCTGAACAAAATTACATATGCTTTGGGACGTAAAACAGTAAACATATGTTTTGATTTATCTGTTTGCCCAGAGTTCCACTTATAAATTCTCCTCTTTGTTTTCCTTTTTAGAAGTTCCTTGATCAGTCATGTGACATGCTGGGTCGTCTTCTGTTTGTGCCTCATCTCCGTCGTTGGGTGGTCCCCAGCAATGCAGAAAGCATTACTGATATGATGACATAGTTTGAGTGGCAACCAATTGTAAGGAACTAACACCGCCTCGGAGTCTTATAGCACGGCGGGGCCGGCCCCGTCAGCAGCGTCCCGTTGCCGAGCGACGGGCGGCCTCCGTTCAGCGCTCCACTCCTCCTCCCGTTCATCAGCTGAGCCGGCGTGATGACGTGGCGACCTCGGGCCAGCGGCGTCCCGTTACTAGGAGACGCTTGGGTCGGGTTTCGTCTCCAGCTCCTCCCCCAGCCACAGCTCACTGCCTACAAAACTGTAGGCTGACCACTTGCTCGGCGTTCTATCAAAGTAGTACGTCGAGCAAGCTTGCTAGGGACATATACTACACGGGACCATTGTAACACCTCTATTGATACCTGGCACCTTCTACCTTGGATACCTGGCACCTTCTACCTGGGAGACCTGGCAGTGTGGACTCAGCTCTTTCACCCAAACCGCAAGTAACCATTAGCACATGTACCCAATTAGTGCTCTGTGGAAGATAATACCAGGTGGGAAGCTTAACTACAGAGTTCTTTCTGAAGACACTGTTTATTGATTCCACTGCTGCTTAGGACTGTTGTATCCAGTTGATGCTTAAGGGAGAGTATTACTCAGGATTGGGGATTATAAGTGACTCTTTGTTCCAACGGTGCAATACTTTCATTCTGATACTGTGATAACCATAACCCCCTACCCTAGAGTTAGTTACATTATCATCATTAGTGAACTGAACTAGTGAGTTGAAAACTACAATTCCTATCATACCCCAATGCTGCATAATCGATAACTGCCTATTTTTGAATTGATGATGTATGATGTGACAGGGGTTCCGACTTCACTCACTACACTAAAGTGTGACTGTGAACCCTGTTCCTGAACCGTCTCCATCCAAGCTCCGCAGCTGCAATCCCAGATACCCAGCCGAGCTTGCACGGATCCTTACACCAATCAGCTTCTCTCTTTCATTTTCAAATCTCAACAGAGAAAACTGAAGAGCGATGCTGATTGGTTGCCATGGGCAACTGCTCTAGCTTATGTCTGCTCCGGTTTTGATCAATTCGGCCTTGTCACTCTGCCTACCAATCGCAACTAGGGCAACTGTAGCCCAGGACCACGTAATACAACAGATCAGAAACTATTTTGTTTTCTATTTTATATAAACCTAACAGTGGTGACTAAAATTGAACAAGTGATATTTCGCTCATTAAGGACACCACATCTTGCAGCTGTTAACCTAAATGCCAACGCTCTAGTGCTATGAATTTGCTGTTCAAATATTAAATGCAATATGCAAATGTTCAAGTGCGACAGTCATGATCTATTCTGTGCCCAGAACTGGCCCACGTTTGCTACTTATAAAGCAGTAGTATTAGTAATAGAAGAAATACTGAGATGTCTAATAAGGTTTTAGTTACCTCACAATTTCTGCTATCTGACCGACTGAGTGAAATGCTCAGCAAGATTGTCTTAGAAGTGTGAAGTTTAGAGGAAGAATGTCTCATGACATAACAATAAAGAAAGAAAATAGCTAGCGTGAGAAACATAAGGTCGGTTTAGCAGATACAAGCATGTCTAAAAGTTAGTAAAGTCTAGACTTCACCAGAAATGAGGTGTATACCACAGCTTTACTGCAAACCTAGAAACATTAGAAATACTTTGCATTAGTTTAGAACACATGACCATGACATGATTATAGCCCAGGAACAATATAATACAATAAGTTTACTAAAGAATGTAACATTAAATGCATGGAGAGTAGGAAAGAGGTTAATGTAGGTTCTGATGATGGATCAGGGATATGTGGACATGGCAGGCTACTAGGGGTAGGCAGTGGGCACACATTTTATTATCACAGAATATTTTACATGTAAAGGTCTATGCATGTTCTTCTATTATGAATCAGAAGAAAAATCCTTTTTAAGACCCCATTCACACCTATATCTTTAGGTGTAATTAGAGATTGCTGCCCCAGGAACCTGTGTTTTCCTGCAGCAGGAATCCCTAATCTGCCATTTACAAGTGGCAGCTTTCATCCGTTCAAGTTAATGATCAGTTGATAGCCCCTGCATTTATACGCCGGCACAGCGTATGTAGTTGTATGTGATACGATTACATGTGGTTAGGAGTTAATCACCCTCCCTGGACGCACAATTGACGAATGTGATTGCTTCCTAACCGAATGTAATCGTATCACATACGATTATATGCGGTGTACTGGTGTTTTAATGCGATAGCTATTACACAATCAAGCCCCTGCACCGGCGTAATCCCAGGGGTAAGTGGCTGCCGCTCAGTATGGGGCTCCGAGCTTCGACCCCTGTGAGCTGGACCCCGCCCCTAGGTTGCCTATGCTGTGCCTGTGCCGCTTTGTGCGACTGTGGAGCCAGTGTGGCTGTACCTGCCGTCTGAAGGTGAGTTTGTTGTTTCTCTCCCCCTCTGTCTACCGGTCCTAAGCTGCAGTGTGTTCGTGTTTTTTTTAAAGTTCTCTCCCCTGTTCGTCTCCCGGTCCTAACGTGCAGCATGTGTGTGTTTTTTTTTTAACTCTCTCTCCCCCCCTTTGTCCCCATGTCTTGAGCTGCAGGGTGTGTGTGTTTTTTTAAACTCTTTGTCCCCACACTGGTCCCAAGTCCCATCAGTATGAGGCTCCATTCTCAGTAGTGCAATTGCGGATCAGTGCGGTTTCCGCACTGATCCGGAAACTGATGATTGTCAAAAGGGAGATTTTGGTAGTTTTTAATTGCGTTTCAGCGCTGAAACGCAATTAAAAATGCCCAAAATCGCGCAAAAATTGGGCCCAATTAGCTATTTTCCCTCCCCGGTGTCATGTGACTCGTTAGTTTTACAAGGTCTCAGGTGTGAATGGGGAGCAGGTTTTTTTAAATTTGGCGTCATCGCTCTCATTCTCTCATACTGGTCACTGGAAGTTCAACATGGCACCTCATGGCAAAAAACTCTCTAAGGATCTGAAAAAAAGAATTGTTGCCCTACGTAAAGATGGCCTAGGCTATAAGAAGATTGCCAAGACCCTGAAACTGAGCTGCAGCACGGTGGCCAAGACCACACAGCGGTTTAACAGGACAGGTTCCACTCAGAACAGGCATCGCCATGGCCGACCAAAGCAGTTGAGTGCACGCGCTCAGCGTCAGATCCAGAGGTTGTCTTTGGGAAATAGACGTATGAGTGCTGCCAGCATTGCTGCAGAGGTTGAAGGGGTGGGAGATCAGCCTGTCAGTGCACAGACCATACTCCGCACACTGCATCAATATGGTCTGCGTGGCTGTCATCCCAGAAGGAAGCCTCTTCTAAAGATGATGCACAAGAAAGCCTGCAAACAGTTTGCTGAAGACAAGCAGACTAAGGACATGAATTACTGGAACCGTGTCCTGTGGTCTGATGATTCCAAGATAAACTTATTTGGTTCAGATGGTGTCAAGCGTGTGTGGCGGCAACCAGGTGAGGAGTACAAAGACAAGTGTGCCTTGCCTACAGTCAAGCATGGTGGTGGGAGTGTCATGGTCTGGGGCTGCATGACTGCTGCTGGCACTGGGGAGCTACAGTTCATTGAGGGAACCATCAATGCCAACATGTACTGTGACATAGTGAAGCAGAGCATGATCCCCTCCCTTCGGAGACTGGGCCGCAGGGCAGTATTCCAACATGATAACGACCCCAAACACACCTCCAAGACGACCACTGCCTTGCTAAAGAAGCTGAGGATAAAGGTGATGGACTGGCCAAGCATGTCTATAGACCTAAACCCTATTGAGCATCTGTGAGGCATCCTCAAACAGAAGGTGGAGGAGCGCAAGGTCTCTAACATCCACCAGCTCCGTGATGTCGTCATGGAGGAGTGGAAGAGGACTCCAGTGGCAACCTGTGAATCTCTGGTGAACTCCATGCCACAATAATGGCCTTAGGCACCACCACCTTCCTCAGTTCTTTAAACATAAATTCATGTGAAACCCTATAACACGACTTCTCAAAGTCAACTGCCGATACCACAACCACTTGCTTTCTTTCCTTTCAATATCACATCTCTCAGGCATACTACATTCTTGATAAATCAGTCTACCAGGTACTGCAAATATTTGCTCTTTCCCACCATTTTGCCAACCATATCACGCAATCTATCAGCAATTATTTTAGCAACCAATCTATAGTCCACATTCAACAATGAAATCAGCCTCCAATTCTTCAACTCTTTCTTATTCCCTTTCTTGTGCAACAATAAAATTACACTTTCACATATAGATTTTGGCAATTGTGCTATTGAGAATTCCTCAGTATTTCCATAGGGAGAAGGAGATTCTGGATTCTTGCGCTTCAGTGACATGCTCTAGTCCAACTGACCTTCTAGTGACCAAATGAAAAGCAGGACCAACAAAACAAAGGGTGACTGTGAAAGTAACCACATCTACTTTCAATGGAAAATGCCTGCGGGGAGCCATAAAACTTTAGTCCGCCTTGAATTGTATCTTGCACATTTGTGAGCTGTGTTCCGCTTACCGAAGCAGGAACACCCAGATCTCCTTCATAAAGGGGTTGTACATGTGTATAGTCACAGGCACCCATCATCTGGACTTGCTGCAAATGAAGGTACTACCTTCCAGCAATTATTCCTCCACCTTCTTGCCTTTCTGAACCAAACAGGTCTGCAGTGCTCGCCTTGTGCCAGAACATGACATTGCATTATCTAGTGCTAGGAAAACACTAAGCACAAAAGATCTATCTTGCACCATACCCAATGGATCTTCAATAAGGCCGGTCTTAATCTTATATAAGCCTACATCGCAATGCTTAGGCTCAGAGACCAATCTGAGTCTTATCATAATCAGTGCCTCGGTTGCAAATGCAGCCATCCCAAAGGGCAGCACACCACAACACTGTCGAAAAGCCAGTAGTGTCACATGAGGTGCACCCAAAGAAAACACCCCTAGACCAAGTTGGACTTGAAGGAGAACTATGAGGTAAGTGATTTCCACTCATCCTCATAGTTAGAGCCGGTCGGAACAAAAAAGCTGTCACAGGTCACCTCTATTGATTGGGAAGTGAGCAGAAACATGCACCAATCCGCTCATTTCTCGCTCATCTCCCTGCAGTGAGCGGTGACTATCAGTCACCGCTCCTCGCAGGGATTCCCCCCCTCCCTGCTCAGATCCTCCAGCGCTGTGTGGAAGAACGAACGGGGGAGGGGGTGGGCACAGCTGGCTCTGCCTCTAGAGCCAGCTGTCACTCCTAATGTTGGGTGGATCACGCGGCAGTATTGTCGAGATCCGTCCCGGCTGCGGAGCTCTCTGTATATTGCGGGCAATAGACCACGATATACTGAGCTTTGGGTCACAGGAGGAGGTTAGTATGTGTCCTCCAATGACCCTAAAGAGAACTATGAGGAAAAACACTGACCCTATAGTTCTCTTTTATAGAGTAATTCCACTTTTGTGGAGAAAAAAATCAATCCCCTCTGGGTGATCAATGTACATTGTAAGGATTTTACCAAACTTCGTTGCAGATTCCCACCTTTTTCTGTTCTGAAGAAATAGGAGTTTGTTTCACCAAATCCATTCTAAGCTGATTCCTGAATGGGAGGGTCTGGGTTCATTATAATGGGATGGTAGACTTTTGCAGTGTTTGCATCTCTTTAGAAGCAATTAACCCTTTGGAAGTATCTTGCCGCTGTCACCAAAAATAAAATTTCTATTGCAAGGAATGCCTAAAATGTTACTTGTATCTTATTGCAGACCTCTGTCAAAATCAGACAGCCAATCCCAAAAGTAGGAAATTACATTTCTGGGGACGTTCTGTACACCGACTGTGTGCACAACACCTCCAGGTCACCATACTGCATTGAATTGTTTGACAGTATTAGAAAATTATAGCATTTTTAAAGCTTTTACCAGGGTGCCCGCTGTCACCTGGCAGTCTCTTGCTTCCTCATGAGCAGGTCAGCCCAGAAGCAGCTTGGCCTGGTTCTGTTTTACGTGAAGGCAAGTAGGGTTTTTTTTTGTTATTTTATTTGTCCATGTTTTTTTTTTTTTTATTCACATCATTTATTATTATTTTTTGTATTTCTTTTTCTCTTTCGATTTCTTTTGGATAACATTTTACAAATTCTGTCAGGTTTATGCATACTTATAAGCACAATTGTATATCAACTAAACAGTAGAGAGCATAAAAGAAAAAGCTGAAGTGGGATTGAACGATTGAACGCACATGGTGTCCCTGGAGCAGTTGCTATAATGTGACTTACAGTATAGTAATTATGAAATTCTATGAGAGTCTTTCGGGATTTTTGGGAAAATAGAAAATGTACACATTCCAGGTAGACAATTAAATAAAGATTTCTGTGTCAAAATACTGATTCCTGAGAAACAGAGGCTTGAACTAACCCAAAGTCTCACAGCTTTTTATCTATTTTTAATCCTGTACCCACACATGTTATTATGTGAGACTGAGATTTGCTTGGAAATACTTTAAATACATTGTTTTATAGCTTCCTGCCATCATAGTTCAGTGACCTTTGCTGGCAGAGCTGATTAACAACCACACCACTCAGCACAGCTGTCCTCATACATATTTGTATTGCAGAGAAGGAGATTGGGGTGTGTCTGACTATCTTTGTGTGAATTACTGGGAACACTGGCAGGGCTATTCACAAAAAGGCGAAGAGTTTGGAGAAGGCAGGAGGAGTGAACAATCTAGACCAAAATAGCTGATTTGGAAAATTCTCCAATTCAGATGACTTTCCAGTTCAGAAAGGTTGTCCTAGATTGGTCACTTCTCCTGCCCTGTTAAGCTACATAATTATGATTAAGGTCTATGTTGAGGGTCTCTGAGCTTATGTGGATGGGGAAATTCTGCTTTCATTTGAGATCAGTTAAATACACTTCTGAAATCATTCACATGTACATCTGATCTGCAGTTGACTTCCTTCTAATCTGCATTTAATTTCTTCAATGCTGCATAATCCTGCTTCAAGTGGCTTTAGCATTCTTGACATGCAGTTCTGACATGAACAGTAGACTAGAAACACAAAGTGCACAGCTCACCCCTGTCATACATCCTTCGGTGCATGGATGACCCTCTTCTGGAATGATATGTTCTAAATCTGTAGAAGCACACGATGATCTTCCAAAGAAAATCAAACTTTATTCCACATGCATCTATACAAAAAACAACCTCTGACGCATTTTACTCCGCCTTAGTCATAGCTTGACATGAAAAGTAGCCCATCCACACAGGCCCTGCACACCTGCTATAATAGAAAGTTCCCTATGGGGCAATAATTGGAGGGACATGATGGATGCAGATCAGACCGGAGCACAGAGGGTCTAGGTAAGCTGTGGAGGAGAGGGAGTATTTTTGTTTGGAGAGTTAAGGGGGGAGGGGGGGGGGGCAGCTACTATAGTAATAGGCAGGACTCCTCTTCTCATGTCCCACATGACATCAGGGCCTACTCCTCCTCTTCTTACTGGAGCCATGCGGAGGAGTGGGGGGTACTGCATCCAGCTGCCGATGCATCCAATCAGAATCTTGGAAAAAGATTCCGGTGCTGTATCCATCCCAGTAAGTAACCACCTTCCTACCCACAAAGGCATGGAGCTCACCCCCTTACTAACTTCTTTGCTGTCCCACCTAAAATGGTTCCCTAGCCTCACACTATGCCATAAGATTGCCCCCCTTAACTCCATCCTCCAAATTAAACTACCTAAAACAAAAAAAAACAAGAAAAATATTTTTTAAAGGAACACTGATTTTTACATGATTTACAGGGTAAGAGTAAAAATGAAAAATTCCTTCAAATATTGTGAGCTTTCTCACAGTGCGGCCTGTGCCTCAGTATTGGTTCCTTAACCCTACCTGTATCCTGGTTCCTGTTCCCGCCTTGGACCCTGACCTGACTCCCGACTGCTATTGGGGGGAATGATTTGGGTTCCTTATCCACGAAGAACCTCATTTGTGACATCAAAGATGTTTTTCTGTGTTTATGGGAATTATACCCGGCATTGATTTTAGTGTGGTTGGAGATAGTTCGATGGGTTTGGCAGGGGACCTTCTCCTACGCTGCGGTTTGCTGCACCCGCATTAAGATGAACAAAGCGATGTACAAATTTGTGCAGAGCAATGGAGGCATTGTGATCCGACACAAGCTCCTGGAGTCTGACACTAATTCCCTGAGGAAGGATGTTAAGTACTCTCAATGTTATGTCCTTTTTATTTGAAGGTTGTTATGTGTCTCTCTTTTGTAACATAATTGTAACATAGTTTCTGTATATTCTTCTGCACCGTTTCTTATATTAAAAACAATCTTTAAAATCATCAAGCTTGTCTCTACACTCTAAATAAGAACTTAAAATATCTTTGTCTCTGTGAAGGGTGCTACCATATTGTAAAACCTGTCCTATTCCTGTCTGAAGGGAATTGTCACAGCATTTGCTGGGAGCTGTGCGTGTTCTCATTAAAACACATGATGGCAGCTATTGTTTGGGTGTGTAAAGGGTTACTTGCAGTGTTAACCAACCCTAGTTACAAGTCTCGCTCTCAGTCTGCTGACCTTAGATTGTTGTCCTGTTGGCTGGAAAATCTCTGTGCAGTGGGAGGCCAAGATTGGTATTACCACATCCTTGTGATGGCTCGGTTGGATCGGAGCTGTGTATAGTAATGTGTTGGTGACATACAGTGGGTTAGGATCGGCCCCTACCATCACATATTAGTGGGATAGTTCTGTTTAGATCATGGTCTCAAAGTCCCAGTCCCCAGCCGCCTCACAAGTCAGGCACTAGACATGTGCACCAGCAAAAAATGTGTTTAGTTTCGTTTTGATTCGGATTTTGCATTTCGGGATTGGGATTTGGACGAAATTCGTTTGTTTTTTTAGTCTGCAGAAGATGAAAAAAAAAAGTGTGAGGTTCCACCCCAATTCATACCAGACCCTTTAGGTCTGGTTGGAGTTCCCGAATGCTATGTAGCATTTGATAGCTGAGAATGGCAAATGGGCGGAGTGAGCCGTGACGTCACGGCTCGCTCCGCCCATATGTTTATTTTCGGGCTGAATGTCATATTGCGGCGAGTTTTCGTTGGGTTCGGACGGTTGTCGTGTGGTGGGACTTTTTTTATTTCGGCGGATTGGCGGGGGTCCTGCATCGTGATTGACGCTGGATTACATCGATGGACCCATTTTTTTTTTTATTAAAGGAATAGTAAAAAATTGAGTCTTTGTTTTTTTTTCAATTAAAGAATTTTTACCAAAAGTCTGGACTTTTTAATAACTATTTGATTTAACCCTTTGAGTAAGGGGCACCCCTTACTCATTCACAAGGGGGGGCATCTGGGTGCCCCCTTAATGAAAGGGGTACCCCGATGCATATAAGCCCCCTTGCCCGCAGACCCCCACAACCACCGGGTCAGGGTTGTGGGGAAGAGGCCCTTGTCCCCATCGGCATGGTGACACCCTCCCAATGCCGAGGGCACGTAGCCTGATAAGGAGCAGGGAGGGGCGATCGTGGCCGGGCCAGTGCTCTGATCAAGGGTCTGGTAGGAATGTTAGGGGGGACCCCATTTTTTTTCCCCCATTTTTGGGGGCTGGGGTTCCCCTTAAAATTCCTACCAGACCTAAAGGGTCTGGTAGGGATTTTGGGGGGAACCCCACGCACTTTTTTTCGTCTTAACTTGGGGGGGTCCCTCCTAACATTCCTACCAGACCTAAAGGGTCTGGTATGAATGGAATTTCTCATCTTCTGAATTGAATTTTTTTCTCATCTTCTGCAGACTGTAAAAAAAAAAATGTTTCTAATGTTATTTTGCTGCAACAAAATTTTGTTCAATAAATGAAAGTTTGTCCAGACTACCGCTAACGAATTTTGGGAAATCGGAAATTCGGATTCGTTTGCATTCGTTTTGGCTGTAATTTGGAATTCGGATACATCCGAATTTACGAAATTTTCGTCCGAATTTCGATTCGGAACTAAATGAATCGCACATGTCTATCAGGCACACAGTAACGGACCGTGTACCTGACTTGGGGGAGCAGCTACACGGTCTGCATCTCTGTCAGATGCAGACCGCGTAGCTGTTCTTGGCGGTGGCAGCACTCCAGTGCTGCCGGCACTCTGACAGAATCACTTCTATCAGAGACCCCAAAGCCGGCTCTGCAAAATGGAAACAAACCGCAGCTGCAGCAGTAGAGTTTGTTTTCATTCTGTTACTGCAACTTCATTACTCATACTGGTGACAGTATAAGGGTTAGAATGAACTCATGTCTTTATGATTTGAAATTGTGTTGCTTCATTAACCTCTATATTCAACATTTAACAGGAAAAACATAGTATATATACCGGTCATAAACGTGTACAATTTTAACTGAGCATATGACACAAAGCTGCATATACTGAGACAGTCCTCAGCAAAATCTACATGTTAAAACAATCTGTGGATCCAGAGATATGTGTAGCTGATAATTATTTGTACTCTGGCTTGACTCCGCCAAATCTCCTAATGGTTGTCCTAGTGAGATGCAGGCTTATTAATGAATAGGGATGCTCAAGAGGTAGGTGGGGTAGGGCCATACACAAGGAAAACATGTATAAAGCCAACAATGCCTATACTAATTCTGCATCTACCAGGGGCGTCCCAAGGCCTGGTGTCACCCGGTCTCTAGACCGGGTGACACCCCGATGTTTCGTCATTGCGCATGTGCAGTCATCTGATTGACTCCTGCCGGCGGCCATTTTGGGGATGTACGGCGGCAGAGAGAGGAGGGGAAGTTCATCTAGCGGGATGAGGTATGCCGCTGGGTCCCCTCCTTGCTCCTGACAGTCGGGCTCTCAGTCCATGACCGAGCGCCCGACTTTTTAGAGGGGGCCGACACCAAAATGACTGTCAGTCATTTTGGTGTCACCCCTGCAATGGTGACACCCGGGTGCAGGCCTCACCCCCCTTGTGACGCCACTGGCATCTACTGATTTCTGCCAGGTTGGGATAGCCCTAGGTTTATTTTAAGCACTATCAATTAAGGCTGAACTCAAGTTGAATATAAAAACACAAATTACTTCAAATTATTTCAAATGCAGCTAATGTAAGTTCTTGATTCGGAGTCAGTTAGGCTCTGCTCTATGCTCTTCATGCTCACAGGAGGAGAGAACAGAGGGATGACCCCATCAGTCTACTCCCATGCCTTCACCATACCTTCCAACTTTCTGGGATGAGAGAGAGGGACACCTTCCAGCACAATGTATTTGGCAATGGACACACCCCTGCCATGCCCCAGTTATGGAGGCTATTAAGAAAAAATGATTGATTAAACAAATTGTTTTACCATTACTTTTCTATTATACTGGTGTTTTCACAATAGCAAACAAAATATTGAAAAGGTAACAATGGTTTAATGCAGAATGACACTTTTGGTAGTTAAACAGAACCTTGTCATAGATATAAAAAAGCAGGACATCTAAGGAGGAAAGCGGGACAGAGGGATTTGGTTCTATGAGGGACAGTTGGGAGGTATGCCTTGGCCCGGCTGTGCCATCTAAGAGGGCTGTGTAAGCCCACATTAACGTCTGCGTGTTCCAGGATTATGCAAGAAATGAGATCCTTGCTGCATTCCTTACCGGGGTTCCCATATGGATACGCAAGCGGGTGCTCGAAATTACTTCGGATGGCGCCGCCAACATACAGATAGTCGAGGAATGTCACCAGCACACCAGACCAATCATTACACCAAATGAATGTCCATTTATTGACGTGCGCTGTCTCTCATTTGCAAGCGCTTTCGGGGCTGCGCAGGGTTCCCTTTATCAGCCCCATGAAGCCTAATGAGCCTGGTAGAGGGGACCCTGTGCAGCTCCGAAAGCGATTGCAAATGAGAGACCGCATCACATAGGTCAATTATTGGACGCTTATTTGCTGTAATGATTGGTCTGGTGCACTGGTGACATTCCTCGACTTCCAGGATTGCGCATCATGGTTACAGGCACTCATGCACATTCATGAGCGTTTGGGCACGTTCGTGTGCTGCATCCCTGTTGAGTTCGATGGCGGCAAAAAAGCTCATGTAGCAAATTTTGCGTTGTGCGTTCCGCATAGTTGGTTTCCACATTTGTGTGTGTTTTAATTCACGCAAATGCAGAGGAAAAACGCGTCTTTCTGGCCATGTTTGGGGTGCCATTAGAAATTAATGCAAATGCGTTTCACAATGCGCAGCTTTACTGTCAACGCGCACCAAAGCGCACGGTTTTGTGTGCGTTTGGCACGCATTCTTGGAACGTGCAGGTGTGAATGCGGACTAAATTACAGGAATGGATGGACAGAATCACAAATACTTTAGCAGCCAAAACAGCTCCTGTATATGTATTTCACGTATGTATTTGGCTGTTTTTTACAAAATCTAACATTAATGATTTACATGCAGTGGCGCCACCTGGTGTTCATTTTAGTGTGTTACAAGTCTTAAAGAAGAACGCCGGGAAAAATCACACATTTACCCTTGCAGTGGAGCTACCCCCGCACTATGAGGGTTAAGTGTTCATTTTGTCCAGGGGGATCAAATAAAGGAGATATACATACCTGATCCTTGTTCCTGCCTGCTCACTCTGGCCTTCTAAACCACTCCCTGCAGCCCTTTTCTTCTCTGGGCTCCAGCGGTCTAAGGACCTCTGACACCATCACATCTTATGCAGGTCCATTAACCTGCATTAGACAGGAAGATGTAAATGTTGACCGCTGTGGGACTGAGGATCAGGTGAGTAAAACTGCTTTATTTAGGTCCCCTTGACAAAATAAGCACTTAACCCTTACAGTAGCCTCACTGCAAGGGTAAGTTTGTGATTTTCCCAGAGTTCTTTAAGATATTATTACCTCCATAAAAGAGTTGGTACAAGTAAGGGTATGCAAAAGATTTATTGATGCCAGTTCCAGACTACGCAAACCTGCTGGAAGTGATGAAGTGAAGATAATAATCTGTATATGATTATAGAAGAAACACAGGAATAATAGAAGTGTATCATCATTAGGATAACTCTATAACGATGTGCTGAGCCGCAGACAGAAAATTATGTTGTACTGTTTTTATCATGTGATCAGCTAAAACTGTAGAAGACTATGAACATATTTATTGTGAGACGCATGCTTGGAATCATCAGGATGTAATCGCTGTCTCGCTTCACCCTCTTTCCTACAGCAGGGAATTCCAGGGAATCAGTGGCGGAACTACCAGGGTCACAGAGGTCGCGGCCGCGACCGGGCCCTGGAGTTCGGCCACTTGGTGGGGGCCCAGGACAGGAGGAAGGGGCCACTGGTGACTGCTGATTACCAGTCCCGGGACCTCTTCCTCCCGTCCTGGGCCCTACATGCTTCATGCTGCTCCCCTCATCTTGTTCCGGGCGAAGCGTGAAGCATCATCCAGCCGGGCAACAGCCAATGAGAGGGAGCGGTGTAATCCCCGCCCCCTCATCACACAGAACTGCCGCCGAGTGCCGAAAACTGGTTCTTCTAATAAGTTGAAACTGTGGGCGGGTACTAAAATGATTGTGTATTTAATCCCAAGAACAAACATTTAATACATTGCAGTTTACCAATCATTGGATGTGGTGGCTGCATTTTTATTGCTTTACGTTGAGTAAATTTTCTGCAAGTACAAAAAGAAACCTGTTGATTCTGCCAGAAATTCAATGTCCTTGTAACTACCTGTGCACTACTAGTACCTGTAACTACCTGTGCACTACTAGTAGCTGTAACTACCTGTGCACTACCTGTAACTACCTGTGCACTACCAGTACCTGTAACTACCTGTGCACTACCAGTACCTGTAACTACCTGTGCACTACCAGTACCTGTAACTACCTGTGCACTACCTGTGCACTACCAGTACCTGTAACTACCTGTGCACTACCTGTAACTACCTGTGCACTACCAGTACCTGTAACTACTTGTGCACTATCAGTACCTGTAACTACCTGTGCACTACCAGTACCTGTAACTACCTGTGCACTACCAGTACCTGTAACTACCTGTGCACTACCTGTAACTACCTGTGCACTACCTGTAACTACCTGTGCACTACCAGTACCGTGACTACCTGTGCACTACTTGTACCTGTAACTACCTGTGCACTACCAGTACCTGTAACTACCTGTGCACTACCAGTACCTGTAACTACCTGTGCACTACCTGTACCTGTAACTACCTGTGCACTACCAGTACCTGTAACTACCTGTGCACTGAACTGAACTGAAATCTCAAACAATCGGCCTATCCAGTGATCTTTTGTCAACTACAAAACCATTCCTCCTTATGTTGATAAGGAGAAATGGAGGGGTTTGTAGTCCAAATCAGGAGCACAGCCTATGGTGAAACATGGGTGTCCCAAGCACTGGGGGCGCATTTCTCGGTTTTCTCCTCAGTGGCCCAGGTCAGTGAAGCACTTAACTTTGCTCCAGACCCCAAGACAATGTCTTGGGGTCTGGAAGATTTTTGCTGACAGGGGTGAGGAGGGATGTCTTGGGTGCTGGAGGACTATTTCTGACGGGGTCAAGAATGGTT
>NW_017309311.1:25185-32142 GCF_000935625.1 Nanorana parkeri
AGTACCTGTAACTACCTGTGCACTACCAGTACCTGTAACTACCTGTGCACTACCAGTACCTGTAACTACCTGTGCACTACCTGTGCACTACCAGTACCTGTAACTACCTGTGCACTACCTGTAACTACCTGTGCACTACCAGTACCTGTAACTACTTGTGCACTATCAGTACCTGTAACTACCTGTGCACTACCAGTACCTGTAACTACCTGTGCACTACCAGTACCTGTAACTACCTGTGCACTACCTGTAACTACCTGTGCACTACCTGTAACTACCTGTGCACTACCAGTACCGTGACTACCTGTGCACTACTTGTACCTGTAACTACCTGTGCCCTACCAGTACCTGTAACTACCTGTGCACTATCAGTACCTGTAACTACCTGTGCACTACCTGTACCTGTAACTACCTGTGCACTACCAGTACCTGTAACTACCTGTGCACTGAACTGAACTGAAATCTCAAACAATCGGCCTATCCAGTGATCTTTTGTCAACTACAAAACCATTCCTCCTTATGTTGATAAGGAGAAATGGAGGGGTTTGTAGTCCAAATCAGGAGCACAGCCTATGGTGAAACATGGGTGTCCCAAGCACTGGGGGCGCATTTCTCGGTTTTCTCCTCAGTGGCCCAGGTCAGTGAAGCACTTAACTTTGCTCCAGACCCCAAGACAATGTCTTGGGGTCTGGAAGATTTTTGCTGACAGGGGTGAGGAGGGATGTCTTGGGTGCTGGAGGACTATTTCTGACGGGGTCAAGAATGGTTCTCAGGTGGATGAGGAATTTTTATTGTGTGGGTGAAAGGATTTTTTTGGGGGTGGTTGATTTTCAGTGATGGGGTGAAAGAAGGTTTACTGGTGGTGTAGGGTTTTGCTGACTAGGGTAAGCAGGGGTACATACTTCTGACCCCTGTACTCTCTACATTACACACCCCTGACCCCTGCACTCTCTACATTACACACTCCTGACCCCTGCACTCTCTACATTACACACTCCGGACCCCTGCTCTCCCTCCATTACACACTCTTGACCCCTGTACTCTCTACAATACACACTCCTGACCCCTGCTCTCCCTACATTACACACTCCTGACCCCTGTACTCTCTACATTACACACTCCGGACCCCTGCACTCTCTACATTACACACTCCTGAACCCCTGCACTCTCTACATTACACACTCCTGACCCCTGCACTCTCTACATTACACACTCCTGACCCCTGCACTCTCTACATTACACACTCCTGACCCCTGCACTCTCTACATTACACACTCCGGACCCCTGCTCTCCCTACATTACACACTCCTGACCCCTGTACTCTCTACATTACACACTCCTGACCCCTGCTCTACCTACATTACACACTCCTGACCCCTGTACTCTCTACATTACACACTCCTGACCCCTGCTCTCCGCCTCCAGGATGGCAGCACCAAATAGCATAAAAAAATGTGTTTAGTTTCTGTTCATTTAGTCTTTGCACGTGTCTGTATTTTGTTTGCATAGTGTATGTGTTTTACTAAACAGACCTCTGACATTTCCCTTTTGAAATAGAAGAAGAGATTGAGGACACAGAGTCCTCTGCCCATGCAGCGGGGAATGCGAGGAGAAGCTGTGTTGGACGCCAGGTGCCCCTGTTGCCAATGGCACCCTGTGCTCGCCATGGCAACAGGGGCGAGGAGGCGCAGCCAGGCTCACTCGCCCTATGGTAGCTACTGACCCCTGTACTCTCTACATTACACTCTCCTGACTAGTGATGGGCTCGGGCGTGTTCGCAGCTCCACGTGCCGAGCCCTCCAGGAAGCTGACAGCGCCAATCACAGGCACTGAGACATATCCCAATCTCTGCAGCTGCAGACCGGGATAATGTCTCAGCACCTGTGATTGGCGCTGCGGCGCTGTCAGCTTCCTGGCGGGCTCGGCACGTGGAGCTGCGAACACGCCCGAGCCCATCACTACTCCTGACCCCTGAACTCCCTACATTACACACTCCTGACACCTGCACTATATATGATATATTACACTTTGAATACTCCATATTTTTTGGGATATGTGTTGAGTAGGTTTAGGTTCTTTTTAAGTTTCTCCCAATGTTTTTGCAATGTGACCACACCCATCATTCACCGCAGTGCACTAGGCGCTCTGCATCGCTTCCTTCAGGGTGCCCAAAAGTGGCCCTTGTGCTTCACAATATTAGCAACGCCCCTGGTAAAAATGTTGTCCCATGTATAAATCTAGTACAGGTGGTGAGCATTATCACTGTAGTGTGTTACTGGCAGAATCACCAGGTGAAGTGAAAGGAAAAACAACAACACAAAATACATCTAAGGACTGCCGAGCTGCAATATATTACATTTTTGGTTTTGGGTTTTGATACACTTTTTCCCTTATTCTACCAGTTGATCCTGCAGAAATCCAGCAAGCCCCCAACTTCCTGTTAGGACTGACAACACAATACCTATTCTAAAGTGAAATCCCTAACAGCATTGTCAGCCCTGCCTACTGAACCACAGAACTCCACCTATCCCCCATCCCTGTCTGTCCCACTTCACATGCATACATTGGTTTTTTTCCCCGCAAAACATTGCTGCTGTTTTGAGTCCCAAGTATCTGTCCACACACTATGTGAAAAGGGTTCTTAAGAGATGTAGTTCTGGGGGCATGCCTTCAATAGGAACTGGGCTCCAAGTGGCTGACGCTGCAAGAATTTTCCAAGCCTGGCGATGATGTCACAGAGAGTAATATAAACTGTTTTTTATTACAGGAACAAAGCAAAATATAATAACATGGAGGACAGAGAAGGTTGTGGATACATGTGGGCAATGTTTGGACATACCTATTAATGAGTACAAGTCACCTAAATCATGTGTAATGAGTAAGTAGCCTGGTTTCTGAGGGATTACATTATTTTTTTAATTATTTTTTTATTTACTTGTATTTTCTCCCTACTAGAGCAGAAGTTTCAGGCTCAGTTTCAGTTCATAATGCCATTCAATCTTCTGCCTAAGCTCAATGGTAATAACAAAGATTTTAAAAAATGTACTGTCAGGATGAAATGAAAACTAAAAGGATTGTTAATCAACGGTTTTCCCTTGCAATTAGTTATTAGGCTCAGAAAGGAGAAAGGTCGGCCTACAAGGAGTCGTATAGCCTGACATTTTGCTCTGACAGGGAGAGAAAACAAGTAAAAAAAAACAGCACAAACACAACTTTACCTGAGAGGAAAAACTACACTGTCAAACTGGAAATTTGGATTGTTTGTTTTCAAAGTAAAGCAACTTTGTTTTCTGGATATATAAACATTTTACCAGCTTATTTATATACAGAAGAAGAAATTTAGCCTGTCACTGAAAAAGTGCAAACTTCTTTGAAAAGCACTGTGCCAATCATATGAACAGGGAATGATCATTCTATTTATTCTGTTTTTATTTTTTTAAAAGCCTAGCTGGCTCAGATTCAAGGCCGGTGCAGACCCAGGGCGCGCGTCCCGGGACCGTGCAATCGTGCACAATTGCACACAGTGATTGCCGCGCGGCCCTATTGATTTCAATGGGGTTACATCCGCATGACAATCGCAGAAAAAAGGTACATGCACCTTTTTTTTGTAACACACAATGTGCGGCTGTTCTAACCGCGATCATGTTCAGTTGCATGGGTGGAATCGTGGCGGGAAACCATGTGTTGCGACTGCGGTGCCATTAAACTAAGAAAATAATGGCACCACCAGCGCGTTCGGCGGTGGAGGAAAACTCTGTGATTGCACGGCAATGCAAACAGTGTCGTGCATGATTGCAGCATGACCACGGGTCGCCCAGGCGTGAACCTGGTCTAAAATTGAAAGGCAAGCTTGTGTATCAAATATATATGCTGTAACAAATTTTTAACAAAATAGTATTTGTTTTACTCTAAGGCAAGCCACTCAGTTGTTTATATATCCAGCAAATGATCTTGTAATTTAAGTTAGTATAGACCGCCGCATTTCCAGGAACACCACATTTTTGCTTGCCAAAAGACACGATACCCCTCAGCACTCCGTTGCAGATCAGAGGTCCACCAGAGTCTCCCTGTGAAAATATATAGATAAACAAGATGACTACATATTACAGATGTTACCAGCTTTGCTTGGTGATTACAGTATCTTCCTAATTATGTTAAAGGAGAACCATGGGGTCAGGGCTTTTCCACATAGTTCTCCTAAGGGTAATGGGAGGACACAAACTAGCGTCCTCCCGTTACCCTAAGCTCAGTATCCCGCGAGCTGTAGCTCGCGGTATACTGAGACGCCGCAGCTGAAGCGGATCCCTACAATTATGTCTGGATCTGCCCAGCTGCGTGAGTGACAGCTGTCTCTACCTATCTAGAGGCAGAGCCAGCTGTACCCGCCCCCTTCCCCGTCTGTTCCGCCAGTCAGCGGGAGGGGGGAATCCAGTCCCTCCCCTGACATGGCAGAGAGCCGTGACAGGATCGAGAAGTGAGCGAACGCCGGTATGTGTTCGCTCACTTCTCGATCTACTGAGCCGACCTGTGACAGTCTCATTGTCACAGGTCGGCTAGAACTAGGAGGTGAGTGAAAAGCACTCACCTCATAGTTCTCCTTTAATGATGTGTGTTTTTGTCTATACTGATGTATAATATTGGTATATAATATGCCAAAGAGTAATGATGATTCGATTCAGAAAAAAAGCAGCATGTGGTTCAAACAGAAAACACAGTATAGCCAGCAATGCCAAGTAAGCAGACTAAGTGCTCGATCACACATCTGTCATGTGGCTTGGATATGGTGTGGTGCACTGCAGTAGGCAGCTTATTCAATTAAATGGGCTACCTGCCACAGCTAAATCACACTGTAAGAAATATGTATACTTTTTTTTTTTATTGCATCATACCACATTGCATTTTAATAGGTTATTTTGCATGATGCATGCACAGTGTGAATTCAGCCTAAGACTGGAATTATGCTTTTACAGTGTGGTAACACATGCACATTATGCCATGCGTTAACACACATTACATTCGGGCTACCTGTTTTTTTAGATGGTTTGCCAATAGTACCAAAAGTGCACTATTTTTTTTATAAAAGCACACCACAATGCCTTAGAGTGCATTATTATGCATCCAAAAATGTGCCTAAGGCAAACTGCATTGGAGTCAGTAGGAGACAAATTTTGGTTAACAATTTTGGCCTTTTATGAGGTTTCTGGGCAAGCTATTACCAAATAAATAGCACGGGGAGCCAGACAGCTGTGACCGTTTTTATCCAACTTTGTGAGTGACATAGAAAATACACAAATCCTTCACTTCTTTCCCTACTGGACCTAAAAGCCAGTAACAATGTGTACAAAACAGAAACGAGTTCAGCCAGGAGCTTGTTTAAACCGCTTGACTGCCATGGCATGTGTGACATGCCCATTGCAGTCAAAGAGTTAAATAACAGCGATGAGGGATGCCCTAGTACTACCGGTATGTGTAGTGTTAGGGAACCAACACAGTGTTCAAAGACAGCCTCAATGATAGCACACTTTGGCAGTGTGTATATGGCTATGGGGCTTTCTTTTATGATTAGCTTTGTTTATAGATAGTAGCAGCAACCCAGCCTCACATTATTTGATTCATTTTAGTTAGAAAAGGTCTTTTCAGGTTGTTTTGGCAGAGACACGTGAGTTTTCATCAAGCAGTATTAGCCTTGTTTTAGCTGGCAGAAGTAGTCCTAAATGCAGAGAGTGAAGCCCCAGGTAGGAGTCCTCCAAAAAAACTAAAGCCAAAGGCCTCTGGTATGTGTGGGTAAAAATTAGCCAATGGCCTTAGTTTGATGGCACAAACTGTTTACTCCCTTTTTTTTCACAGTACTACACGGCATCATTTTAAAGAGTAAAAAAAAAGTGTAAGTGCAAAAAATATTATAGCTATAGCCCTCAGTTATGGTTTGGTGGGAATTGGTCAGTGGCAGGACAGTTTGGCAGTAGAACAGTCACTCAATCACTATGTTCTACTGTGCTCAATTCACTCTTTTCCTCCCTTTGCCATCGTCAGTCCCATTCGTTTTTTTGTCTGGTTGTTTTTGTCTGGAGTTCTGCTATAAGTTACATTATTATTTTTTTGGTTGAATGCAGTTGCGTGAAGTTGCTTTTATACATACCACACAAGTTTCTGTTTTACTTTTTTCACTAGTACAAATCATATTTTCAGTTATTTGTCCTTCCCAATAGATGTTGCAGGCTGTTCTGTCCATTATGGTAACATTTGCCTCCTGGAGTTTATCTGATGTTTTTTTGTTATTTGTGACACCCCATCCAGCGACTTCACAAATGGTTCCTTTCACTGGCTCATCACATCTCTCAGGCAATGGCAGAGCTTTCACTGCATATGTAATATCTGCTTTGTCAGATAACTGAATAAAAAAGCAATAGTAGAAAATCACCTCTATGCACATGAAATATACAATAAACCCTACCCAGGCATCCCAACTTGAAATAATTCATTTCATGGAGGTGCCCTTCTCATTTCAGGGAGGTGCCCCCTCCCCTATCCCCCCCACCATCCACGGAGGGGGTGGATGGGGGAGAGGGCACCTCCCTGAAATGATGGCAGATAGCAAATAAGCTAATGCTTCACTTGCTATCTGCTGTTTTTTTTTTATTTTTGTTTTTGTATTCTGCCATCAGAGTAAAAAATAAATAAATATATCAACAGACAGTATGGGAATGAATAGCTAAATTTCTATTTATTTTAATTTGCAATAGCCAACAGCAGGCTGGCTATTGCACCTGCCCACTGCTGCTGTTAATCAGCGGAGGAGGACTTTAAGTTCTCCATCAGGTCCTCCTCTGCTGATTGACACCAGCAGAGGGGGGGTGCAAAAGTCAGCCTGCTATTGGCTACTGCAAATTGAAATAGCAAATAGCAATCTAGCTATTCGTTTGCATGCTGTCTTTTTTTTTTTTTTTTTTCTTTTGT
>NW_017309311.1:34514-53261 GCF_000935625.1 Nanorana parkeri
TTATTTTTTTCCATATTGTTTTTTTTTTTTTTTTTTTACTCTGATGGCGGTCGGCGGCCCCGATGTCAGAATAAAAAACAAACAATCCAGACAGCAGGGAAAGGTTTACCCTACTAGATAGAGCAGAGTAAACTTTTCCGGGATGAAATATTTCTCTCCTGGGTGTCCGGGAGCCGCTATTTTATAGCAGGAGACTCCCAGAGCGTCCGGGAGAGTTGGGATGTTTGCTTACCGATGTCACCCCCATGTAAGTTCTACAGGTATGTTCTCTGCCTCCCAGCAGTCCCTCAGGTAAAATTTACACGCATAAGAGCTCAAGCTGTCAGCTACAATTGGGTCAGAAAGTAGGACTGACAGCTATCCTTTTCCACTCTATTTCTCTTTCCAAACATTGCTAATCGTAAATGGTTTAATATTTGTTGTAAGTTTACCTTTGGTTTCTAGAGAGGTTGGGGCAAACAAACACATAAAAAGCTAAATGATTTAACTGTTTTGCTGCCAGAATATGTTTTGCATTTTTAGCATACATGTTAAATTCCAAATTTTAGGCCTGAAAATTGATTAAGCCCCACAAAATGTTATATTTTCTGAAAGCAGACACCCTGTGGAATGAAACGGTGGTAGTAGCAATTTTTATGTCACACAATATTAGAGAAAGACAAATTTTCCATGAAAAAAAGCATTCAAATAAATGTACTGCATGCAAACACAATCAAATACCAAATTCCACGTCAAGCCTCAAAATGCTGTGTGCCTGTGAAACAGCGAAAAACTTTGGTACCCCAAATTGTCCATAGGTGCCACTTTTTAAAGCCAGTACAGGTCATCAGTTTAGAGTGAGGGCCCATTCACACTGGATCCGTTGCATTGCGATCTGTTTTTCAAAGGATGTTGATGGACGGGCACCGAAAAATGAATGGGGCTAGTTCACACTGCTCCGTTACATTGCGTTACAATTCGTTGCACTGAAAAAAAAGTTGAACATGCTCTACTGTTTTTCAGTGCAATGTAATGCAATGGACCCGGTGTGAAACTAGCCCAATTCACACCCATTCATTTTGTGGTGCCCTTCCGTTAGCATTCATTAAAAAAATTATCGCAACGCAAGGGATCAGAAGGAAATCGGAAAGTACAATTGCAATTCAAAGGACACTCCATTGACTTGCAATTTTCTTCCAATTTTGGTGTGAATGCACCCTTAACATAAATTTTTAATAACTTTTTTTTTACACTTTATTGGTATCACATAGGGGGTTGATAGTCCCCTATGTGATAGCATATTTCTTGTGACAGGTCCTCTTTAAGTTTTTAAAAGGATGTCACCAGCACACTATTTAAGTGAAATCAACAAAAGTCAATTTATATTAATGGAATACTGCCATTCCAGGAATCCATCCATGGTCACTACAAGCACCCACCAGGATTTCCAGGAACAGCAAGGAGTGCAGCAAGACACCTACAGTATATACTGTAGTCCTCTTACAGTATATACTGTAAGAGGACTACAGTATATAGGTTCTCTTAGGTCCTCTTTAAGGAGACATTAGGGGTCCCTAAGACCCCTATTGTCACCTTTGCAGCCCAGTGAAGTGGATCAAGCACAGATCGTGTTTGATCAGATTTTTTCTGACCTCTTTGGCCTGGGGAATGACAGCTCAGTACCTGGAATTCAAAAAATGACTGTCAAGCTCAGTTATTGGATGTTTGCTGAATTCCCTCTGCTCTCCTCACTGACGCCCGCCGAGGCATCACAAGTGGGAAGGTGTAGCAGTGAAAGGGCTAAAGTCTATCTTTCTAGTGTTGAATAAGGGTTATAACCTATGTCATCTTTTACTGCTATTTAGTGGTTCTGTTAGAGACATGTACCCTCTGTGCTTGTTATGGGGGGGTCATTTTACCAGGACAGGAGAATAGTAAAATGGGTATTAGCAGGGTAGATGATCAGTTTGCACGTTTCTTATAGCCATTAGTTCTAAATGTACTGACAGAGAGTGTGCTGCCACAGCAGCCCGTTTAATAAATAGAATTATATATAGTTCAATTATACATTCTTTAGTTCCCCCTCTGTTTTGCTCATAGTTTGACTGGCCCATAGTCAGACACTCCCTGCCTCCCCATGCCACTGTTGCGGAGAGCTCCACCATCAGATGTAGGAGGCATATTGTTCCATAAAGCTTTTTTAACTTGAAGAAGTGCCCATAAAACATTATTGTAATGTACTAAACATGGAATAAACTACATTAGATTTAATTCTGCAACTTCTTGGTGAGCAGACACTGCCTGTGGATTTGTTGAGTCAATAAGTTGCAATACTGTTCATACAGACTGGATCTCAGAAGGAATGTTGATTACATAAAGCAACATTTGAAATGTAACTCTTTGTAACTGTCTCTTTTACCCTTTTTGTTTCTGTCGCAGCGTGTCTTGTGTGGCTATCATGTCTTCTTTAGTGTGTATAATACATTTTTATTGGAGAAAGTTTTGCAGGTAAACAGAAATACACAAACAAAAGAAGTAACACATATCAGATGCAGACATTAAAGGGGAAACAATAAAACAACAATGGGGGCACTGCATGCAGCGCAGGACAGGAGGCGCAGAAGAAACGAAAACATTCTACTTGTAGGTTAGCACTACAGAGTGTGGATTCGGTATCTCAGCCATCAGATAGGTAACATTGTCCTTCGCTCAATTTAGTGAGTGTAGTTCCCCTTCCTAACTGGTTTGAGCCCTCACGGCCAGATAAGAGGGAGTCGTTTTGTAAGCTAGCCAACAAGCCCAGGTTTTTGAGAGGCGGTCCTTTTGGTCTAATCCGGTAAGGGTAAGTTCTTCCATGCTATAAGTCTGTTCCACCTTATCTAGCCATTCTAATAAGGAGGGAGCAGAGCTATTTTTCCATTTGGCTGGTATTAAAGCTTTAGCAGCATTAAGTAACTGTGGTGTAATGGAGCGGGTGTAGCTGCCCACTGAGCCTTCAGAGCCATGTAACAACATTGCCCAAGGGTGAAGTGGCACTGAGGTTCCCTGAATTCTGGACATTTCCGATGCGACCTCCTGCCAATACGGTCTTATTTTTGTACACTGCCACCATATGTGTGCATGTGAGGCCACCTCCCCGCATTCCCGCCAACACAGAGGAGACACGGAAGGGTCGATCTGGTGCATTCTCTGTGGTGTGTAATACCACCAGCTTAGCAACTTATAGTGGAGTTCCTGGATTATGTGAGGATCTGCATACCCCCCTGGAGAGAGTTAATATGCGGGATCTGCGCGATTCATTCAACTGACTGTCCAGCTCCCTCTCCCAGTGTGTCAAGTAAGGCGGGTGAGGTGTGGCATCCATGCACGATAATGTCGTGTAAAGGGAGGATATACATTTATCTGGAATGGAACCTGTAGGGAACAGCAGTTCCAGCGGGTTTAGTTCCTCTGTGAACCTCAGTGGACCAGGAGTTGTTGCACGAAATGTGCTAATTGACCATATCGCCAGGTGTCCATAAAGGTGGGTCTAGGGTTGTCACTCGTGGAGGTCAAGGGTTTAAGCTTCCCATCCTGTAAGACCTGATGAAGCAACAGATCCAAGCCATATTGGGTCCAAGAGCGATATCTACCATCCAGTAGTCCTGGTGAAAAATATGTGTGGCCCAGTAAAGGCATTAGAGGGGAGTTGTAAGGCCAGTTTTGACTGGAGTGTATCGCGTTCCAGATAGAGAGTGTCATGGTCGTTAGGGGATGGGTGTCTCTGGACAGCTGTCTATATCGCTTTGGAATCCATCTTACTCTATGTAGAGCTGTGTGACTCAGGGCTTGTTCCATTTGTACACATAATGTGGTCTCTCTGGTATAATGCCAATCTATAAGTCTGGCTAAAGATGCCGCTCTATAATACCTTCTGAAATCTGGGAGGGATGTTCCACCCAGAGATTTTGGTCTGGACAGAACTTTACAAGAGATCCTTGCTCTTCTGTTTCTCATATAAATCTTGAGACCAGTTAGCGTAATATTGTAAAGTAAGAGGGTGGAACTCCCATGGGTAGCATTTGGAAAAGAAAGAGAAGTCTCTGCAACACATTCATTTTGATGGCACCTATGCGTCACATCCAAGAGTTATACATGGGAGACCAGCGGTTCAAGTCTGTGCGAATGTTATTCAGTAAAGGCATATAATTATACTTGAACATGTCCATTAAGCGTGGTGCATAGTGGACTCCTAAACATTTTATGTTGTGTGATTGCCACGCAAAAGGGAAGTAGGATTGTAAGGCACTAACTTCTGCGGAGGGGACCGTTAAATTGAGGATGGTGGATTTTGAAATGTTGATTTTAAAATTTTAAACTGAGTTGTAGGCTCTTAATGCAGATACTAAATTTGGAAGCGAGATTCTGGGATTCCTAACATAAAATAAAATGTCATCTGCATAGGCCGCATATTTGTGTTCTCTAGGGCCCACTTGTACCCCTTGGATGTCAGGATCATGATCTATGGTAGATAGGAAAGGCTCCAGGGATATGGCAAACAACAAGGGCAATAGGGGGCATCCCTGCCTAGTGCCATTACTCAGGGAGAAAGATGGGCTGAGTACTCCATTAATCCTTACTCTGGCCTAGGTTCCGATACAATGCAGTAATCCGGGACATCATACCCGTGCGTAACCCCATGACTTCCAATGTTGCGAGCAGGAAATCCCAGGCCACTATGTCAAACGCTTTTTCGGCGTCAGTCAACAGTAGTAGTGTGGCCTGGGACTCCCTGCGAACATGCGATGTAATAGTCAGGGTGCGCAATGAGTTATCTCTGGCTTTGCGGCCTGGTATGAATCCTGTTTGATCTGGGGACACAAATTTGGGTAACAACAGTTGTAAGCGGAGTGCCAAGACCTTCGAGTATAGCTTGACATCCACATTTAATAACGATATGGGCCTATAGCTAGGGCAACATGTGGGGTCTTTTCCAGGCTTGGGCAATACCGTAATATGGGCTAGGGTCGTCTGTGGGCAAATTCTCTTCCAGAGGTTAGGGAGTTAGCTGGTCAAGTGAGGTAGGAGCAAATCTTTAAAGGTTTGATAATAAGGAAGTGTGAACCCATCTGGGCCCGGGGTTTTACCTGAGAACATCATGCTTAATGCTTTAGAGAACTCTGCGTCCGTAAATTCTGTTTTCAAGGCCTCCATCTCTTCTTTTGGAAAGGATGGGAGGTGGGTATTGCGTAAAAATTTATCAATAAGAGTCTTCCTGAGTTGAGGAGGATTAGCCATATGTGTCTGGTTATCAGCCACGTTATATCCTTGGAGAGATGCACCAATTTATCCCCTGAGGACTTAATTTTGGAGATATACGACAGCGATTGTTTGCCACGCAAGGACCTAGCTAGCTTTTTTCCCGGTTTGTTTCCCCATTCATATGTCCGTTGGCGCAGCCATAGGAATTTTTGGGCGGTTTTACGATCTAAGAGTCTTTTCAGGGCTTCTCTCCTCTGCTGTAGGGAGTGATAGTGAGTAAGTTGTAGCGAACGTTTATGAAGGCGTTCCAGTGATGTAATTTGGGCCAGTAATGTCTGCCGTTCCCGCTCTGCCTCTCACTTTTTCCTGGCTCCCAGTTCTATTAGTTTGCCTCTAATCACTGCTTTGTGTGCCTCCCAGACCACTGCTGGAGACATACCAGGCAAGGCATTGAGATGAAAATAGTTTTGTATATCTGCCTCCAGCTGTGGTCTGGATATCTGGCATTGCAGTAAATATTCATTGAGCTTCCAGTTAGGGGATCTAGAAGGCAGCATTGGCCATGAAAGGGAGGTCAGAACCGGGGAGTGGTCAGACACTGTCCTAGTGGCTATGGAGGCCGATTGAACCAAGTGTAAGTGATGGTGGTCTATGAAGATCATATCCATACGTGAATAAATGGCGTGGGTGGCCGAGTAATGTGAGAAGTCTTTGTCGGAAGGGTGCTTAACGCGCCATGTGTCTATCAATTGTGTCTTGTGCAATAGAGATTTAATGAAAGATAATTGTCTATATGTGAGTGCTGTGCACCCTGACAAAACATCTAGGTGTGGGTCCAGTGCAAAGTTAAAGTCCCCTCCCACCAGTAGGATCCCAGACTTAAAGTCCATGAGACTATTAAGCATACTGAACAGGAAGCCGGTCTGACCCTGGTTCGGACAATAAATGCATGCCAGCGTACACGTAGTGTTGGCGAGAGTTCCCTTCAAGAATAAAAATAGACCCTTATTATCTGATTTCATTTCAGACAGCTTAAATGGGGTGTTCCTGTGAACACCAATTGCAACTCCTTTAGCTCAGTTGGAGTCTGAGAGACTATAATACCACATCGGGTAAATGTGCGAGTTCAGACGTGTATTGGTGGAGTGTGATAAATGTGTCTCCTGAAGAAACGTAATGTCACACGAAAGCCTGTGAAGTTCTTTAGAAACCTGATGTCATTTGGCGGGGGTGTTTAGACCCCTTACATTATAAGATATCAAATTAACAGTTGCCATGGTGACACAAGAACACCCCGTGGGGCAACAGAGGTGTAGATAACATCACAATCCTACACGTGATAGTGGAACACAAAAGGGAAGGGAGAGGGGGACATGGGAGACATGGGAGACATAAAAATACATTCAAATAAACAGAATAGAACAACATCAAATATAACCCAACAAGTCCTGCGGATGTCTCTGGTCTCCCAGAACGCCTTTTCTTGGGGGTGTGCGTCAATTGCCAGCACCGCCGCTGTATGGGTCAGGAACTGTGTTGAGCCAACCGGGCAAATCGGGTATCGAGATGTTCAAATCAGCGCAGAAGGCCACCTTTCCTGGCGATCAAGCTTGATGGAAAGCCCCATCGGTAGGTGATCTCTGCACTCCGAAGCAGATCCAGTAATGGGCGCAGAGCCCGGTGACGCTCCAGAGTGTCCCTGGAACCGGCAGATCACATCTCAGGGGGTAGAGTCGGAGAGATTCTGCGGACGTAGGGCCCTATGCGCTCTGTGAAAGCGTATGGGTGTGATAACCGGGCGTCCCAGGATTGAGTTGAATATTCCTTGCAGGAGGGCCGCAAGATTGGTGTCTGCTGTAGCTTCGGGTAGGCCCTGGATCCTCAGATTATTTTGACGGTTGTGGTTCTCTTGGTATATATATAGTATAGGAGTATAGGAGATTCCGCTGCGTTAGCGCCATTTGCCGCTGGGTTTCTCGAATGTCTCTGAGAACCCTGTCGTGACCATCCAGGCGAGACTCTGATACCTCCACCCGTGTCAGGAGATGAGAGAGGTCTGATCTCACTTTGGAGAGGTCTTGTTTAACTGCTTGAAGACCAGGTGTTTAGACCCCCTTCCTGGCCAGGCCATTTTTCAGTGTTCAGCATATGTGCGGCGAAATGTGCGCAATCGTCTTTTTTGCACGTATATGCGCCCCCGACGCATGTTTGCATGCGTGTATGTATGGGTGGAGACTTTAAAATTTCTTTTTTTTTAAATTCTTTTTTATGTGTAACTTAAAATTTGGGACTGCCTGTTTTTAAATATCGGCCTCAAGTGCGACCGCCCGGCGCCATGCGTAAGCCGTCTTCTTTAGTGTGAAAGAAGAACTGCATATTTTAGAAATTGGTTGTGCTAAATGATTGTTCAATCAAAAAGTATTTTTATTTTTTTTTGCATGAAGAAATGATTGATCCTGAAAGAAATCCAGCAGAGTTAGACTAAATTTGTATTTTCCAAATTATGTTATATTATTGTCCTCGTGCAAAAAGATCATTTGAAACAATCAAATCTATCATTGATCATTTATGGTGAAGCTGATCACAGCTTGAAATGTCTGTACAATCCTGCTGGAGCAAGAAATTAGGTAAGTATAATTGGTGGTGAGTGAACCAAGAAAGGTTCAGCTTCCTCGATGTTTGCTGAACATATCTGTGAACCCCAAACATAGCGCCCATGGTCTATGGAAAATGAATCAAGTAATTTTTTTCTGGACTTTTTCAAGGCCAATTTGCAAGCTTTTGGGAAAAAAGCATGCATAGCCGGGCGCTGCCATGAGAAACCTACCAATGCAAAGAGATGTTTTAAAAAAATACTTTTTAATAAGGCTTAAATATATATATTTAAGAATACACAATTCCTTTGAATAACATGCTTAGGGATGCCTTAAACCTGCACTTGAAGTGGCACACCTGGACATTTATTGGACATTTAGTCTTCTTTGTAAAAAAACGGCATGGGGTCCCCCCTAAAAAAAACGATACCATCATTTAATAATGATGTTCATAGGGACTAGGACCCTGAGGCATTCCCCAGCCCCACCCCTGCCGGTCGGAGCCCCGCCCCCACCGGGCCAAAAGCCCCAACCCGTCGGACCAAGCCCCACCCCCAACCCATCCCCAAAGTTAGGAGCCTCCCTGTCCCTCATTTGCTCCTCACTGCTAAGGTGCTCCGTCCATGACCGGTTACACAGCGGGGATGATTTCCCTGCTGTGTAACCTGTTAGATGCCGATCTGAATCGAGAAATCCTCCATAATTCTAGGTGCGGCTTTGCCTCACCTGCCTCCCCTGACAGCACATCCCTGCTCTAAATATATGGGGGCCTCCAGATATCTGGTTTCCACCTACGTGAATTAGTAAGGGGTACATAGTAACCATGGTTATATGTTCACCCAAACAATTTTTAAAAGTCAATTAACATACCAGAACACCATTAAAAAAAGTATTTTATTAAAGAAAAATAAAACATGTACCACAATGTAAATCCAATGTAATTTACATTGTCCAGTGAGGTAGCTCCATTGTCAATCATGATGAATGTCACCACAACAACATGCTATTGCAAACATGACAACCCTCACCGATGATTCTTTTCTGACGATACTCAAGATGCAAAGCATCCCCTTTGCAAAAGCACCTTTTCCTATGTTGATGAGGACAAGGGCCTCTTCCCCACAACCCTGAAATCAATCCCCTGGGACAAGTTGCTCAATGCATTCACCTGAATTAGTGTTTGTTTTTCTCTATGACCTTTTTAAATTTGTAAAAATAAAAAATCTACTGTTTGCACCAAATACGCTCATTACTGTCACTGATAATACGCTATAGACCACTTAAACACTAGAAAAGTGCAGCATTATTTTTACCTGCAGAAGCGTAACATCATAGTTGAATAATCCTTTCTTATAGCGCTCATGTGTAATCACTTTCATGATTTCTCGAAACTGTTTTTCGTTTTCTGCGCCAGAAATGGAATGGGCTCCAAGTGTAACGTTTGCTTTCGAATTACTGTGGGGAAAAACATCTATAAAGGTTTTCCGGTATTCAGGTCATGTGAGATCTAACAGTAGTAAGTCAAAAACAACTTGACTTGCTAATAATTCTTGCAAGATTTTTTACTACGTATCCATGTGTCCTCCTGTGGATCCGCCCTCTTCCTGTCTCTATTTAAACCCAGGACAGCGAACGGCACGTGGCCCGAGCAGCGCTTTCCTAAGCTAGTGGCCGAGCCTCCCTGTTTGTCATTAAACCTGAATGCCTTGACTTTTTTTGCGTGTACTCACCTTGGCTTGTCCCTGGAGATCCTTGCCCCCAGTCTGCTCTGAACTTTCACTGGTCCCTGGTGATCCCAGTCTTCTGTCTGTCCCTATCCTTTGGCTATTCCTGTAATCCCAGTCTTCAGATTGTCCCTGGAAGTCCTGGTCCTCTGTCCCTGACCTTTGTTTTGTCCCTTGTAGGGGTGTCTGCAACTTGTCCTGAACTCTGGCCTGTTGACCATTGTTGGCAGTTAGGTGAGTTGGGTGGACCTAGGGATTGTGCCCTGCATTCTGCACGCAGCCAAGCCCATCTTCACCATCAGGAGCTCTGGCGACCACCGGCTGGCCCTTAGATTCCACATCCTGGGGGACCCCGTGCCACCTACCTAGCATTGCAGGACCCAGCCCTTTACCTTGTCTTACCAGCCTATTCTGTCTTCCACCACCTCATTTAGTTCCCCTGCTTGTACCCCAGCTCTGGGAGTCGTCAGCCTACACTGCTTGGACCCTTTTCTATAAGTGTCCCTGCCAGTGTAGTAGAAAGGGTCTACATACCTGACTCCAGTTCTTACCCGTGAGCCCCAATCCGTGACATCTTCATGTTGTTCCTACTTGTCCATTTGGCTACCACCGATGAGGTTATTCCTGCACAGGAGTTACATTTCCCATCAATCTAGAAGATATGTTGTCCGCACACCATTCTGCTTCAGAATGTCATCTTTATTTGTATTTCTTTAGCATTACAGTCTGACAAAAGGGCCCTGTGAGGCTCCGAAACACTGCATCCATATGTAATGCCACATAAATATGAATAAAGATGATTTGTGTTCGGGATCCATTTGCCATAAGGGCAAGTCACCCAATATTGACCTGAGGTGTGCCTTGATCCGGATGGACAGTATGCCAATGAGGGGGCATACTCTGTGAAATCTTTGAATGACGGGACCGGGTGGGCGGGTCATGCTGACGACAGCCGTGCCCAGGTGAGTCTACCTGCCCGTTTTATGTCGTGAGGAGGGAAACGGACTCCTCCCACAAATACAGGCTAATCAATTAGCCTTCAAACATACCGAAGCAGAATGGTGTGCAGACAACATATCTTCTTGTTTGATGAGACAATATAACTCAAGTGCAGGAATAACATTACTGGAGGCAGCCAAATGGACAAGTAGGAGCAACAGGAACCATGAAGAAGTGTCAGGAGAAGATGACGGTGGTTGAAACAAGGAGGGAAAGCCAGGTGTGTATTCTAGTTTCCTGTCTGTTTATGACTTTAACCCCTTCGTGACTGACGACGTACAGTGTACGTCGCCAGCATCGGGGCTGTTTAAACAGACTCCCGGTGACTTTTGCCGCCGGGAGTCTGTTTAAACTTGTAGAGCCGACTGTCGGCTTTACAACAGAAGCGATCCTATACTTGGAGTCACTGATCCGAAACAGATCCAGAAAATAAAAGTGAAGTCAGAACTTTCAATCTGCCTACTTGTTCCAAATCGGTAATTAAGAAATCACTGAAGCCACTGGATCAGCATTAGAGACTAATACTGTAACAATGTTCAGAAATAGACATAAATGAGCCTCCATATTACTCTCAGTGCATTTCCATTAACATTCAAAGCCAGTGCACACAAGCTCTAATACTTAGAAGCAGTGGCTTCGCTACAGGGGGGTAATTGCTTGCCCCCCCGTGTGCCCCCCGCTGGCGGATCAGAGTGACATCACGGGACCTGTGCACCCGCTGCTCGTGCATCGCGGCCGGCCAGCCCAGTCAGAGCGGCGGAGGGAGAGACAATTTTTTCAGGGAAGCCGCTCTGACTGGGCGGCCGCACCGAACAAGCAGCAGGTGCACAGGTCCCTCGACGTCACTTGGATCCGCCACGTAGCCGGCACCATGGCATGTAGCCGCGGAATTCGAAGGGAGTGATGGCGGTGTTTGCACCCCCTTCCTGTACTTGTACTCGCCCAAAATGCTCCGATGCCTAGCCCGATACTTCCTGTATCAGGAAGCCGGGCAGAGCGTCATTACACACAGCCCGGCTTCCTGATTGGCCGGGAAGCCGGCTCCATGCTCCCTCATCACTCGTGACAAGAGAGCATGGAGCCGACTTCACAGCCAATCAGGAAGCCAGGCAGTAGAGCTGCAACAACTATTTGATTTAGTCGATTAAAATCGACGATGAAAAACGTTGTCAACGTTTTCCATCGTCGATTCGTTGGCTAAAATGTAAATTTCCCGCTCGCCGCTGCATGCCACGCCGCTCACGACAAGCCCACCTCACACGCCGGTTAAGCCGCTCACGCCACGCCGCTCACACCACACCCACCGCACGCGCAGGTTAAGCCGTGCATGCTGAGGACATGCGTCTGCTCCTCTCCTCCCGGTGATCTTCCTGACTCGCCGCTGCCCGCCGGCAATCGAGGGCCCACCGTCATTCAAAGTAAGTCACTCGAGATACCTTTTAATGTTTCCTGTTTGTTTTTTTGTAAAAAGCGGCACACTGCAGAACATTATCAGCTATAGAGGAACAACAAATCCCAGCAATAATACATGAAACACCCTGTATAATGTATTATTGCTGGGATTTGTTGTTCCTCTATAGCTGGTGGTATTTAGCAGTGTGCCGCTGTATAATACATTGGTATTGTGCATGGTACTCTGCATTGTATAATACAGCGGCACAATGCAGCATACCAGACCAGATATATGTATAGCTGGTGGTATTCTGCATTGTGCCGCTGTATAATGTATTATTGCTGGCATTTGTTGTATTCCTCTTTAACTGGTCAGTGGTATTCTGCATTGCGCCGTATAATCATTATACAGCGCAATGCAGAATGGCACCAGCTATAAAGGACCACAAATCCCAACAATAATAAATTATACAGCTCAATGGAGAATAACACCATCTATAGAGGAATACATCAGATCCCAGCAATAATACATTATATACAGTGCAATGCAGAATACCAGCAGCTACAGAGGACTACAAATCCCAGCAATAGTACATTATAGTGTAATGTACTATTGCTGGCATTTGTTGTATTCCTCTATAGCTGCTGGTATTCTACATGGCGCCGTATAATCATTATACAGCGCACTGCAGAATACCACCAGCTATAGAGGACTACAAATCCCAGCAATAATACATTATATACAGCGCAATGCAGAGTAACGCCAGCTACAGAGGACTACAAATCCCAGCAATAGTACATTATAGTATAATGTACTATTGCTGCGATTTGCTGTATTCCTCTATAGCTGCTGGTATTCTGCATTGCGCTGTATAATGTACTATATTGCACACCACACTTTTGTTTTACTCCCACCATGCCAAGCTTGCTTCCGTGATGGACTACAATCTCAATACAAACTAGTAGTCCATCACTGGAGCCTTTTAAAAAAAAATCCGATTAACCGATTAATCGAACTTAATAATCGGCTAACTAATCGATTTTGAAAATAATTGTTAGCTGCAGCCCTACTGGGCAGCATGTAATGATGCGCTGCCCTGCTTCCTGATTGGTCAGGAAACTGGCCAATCAGGAAGCTGGGCGCCGTGTAATGACGCAGCACCCGGCTTTCTGATTGGCCAGAAAGCCAGCTTCATGCTCCCTTGTTATCTCATGATATTAGTAATCTTGTAATCTTTTATTTATATATACTTATTTCGTTTTTTTCAGTGGTATGATTTAGTGGTGAAAATTATTAGTGCCCCCCCAGTTTTGACTGTGGTATCTTATGTGCCCCCCCTATATATTGTTCCTAGAGTCACCAATGCTTAGAAGAACTGAAGAAGCTGCTCCGATCCATTGTCAAATGTCTTCAAGATTAACCAGCAAGTACTTTCCGCTATGCAGGTGAAGAGCAACAACAGTACCCAATACAAGTTTTAGTAAAAGTTCAAACTGTGTTATGTACATATTTGATTTAAAAAACAAACATTACTACATACTATGTTTTATACATATTATATTGTAAAGTGCTATTTAACGTATTATTATTATAATAGTTATTTGATCCAGCTTTATCTTATAACTGTACCTGACATCCATGGTCAAGCACTAAGCCCATGAGCTGAACTGACCAGCTATTGGTCTTGGATTTGGCTAAAGTGTTAGACAATATTCTTGACATCACATTCGATGCGTCTTGCAGGCATTTTTAAAATGACCCTGCCAAGAAAAAAGTATATAGACTGCCATTCTAGGCTCTCTTTTGAGAAAGTAAGTTCCCTTTGCTGCTATGCTGATGCTTTGTCTTCAAGGTTTTCTTTATCTCTGAACACATATAAAAGTAAGTAATTCTGAAACTTTTCTAACACTCATTTGCAACATGTTTGTCTCTGGTTACACAAAATATTGAAGCCATACAGTCAATTAGCAATTCCACAACAGCGTCAGCAATGGCAGTCCCCATACTTTTCTCATGTCAGAGTCACTTTAACTAGGGTGAAGCTAATCCAACTCTAGTCTACCTCCTCTGGTGGCATCAGATCAATGCAGTAGCAAAGAGATCAAACATTGTGAAAGGTGGGGAGTAGATGTACTCATATTTCACATTTAATGTACTTACATGTCACAGTGTGCTGCAGTTAGGACCCAGTCAGGTTTAACCAGCATTCCTCCACAGGAAAAATGTTCCTGTTCTATATATACCATGTAAGGCCGTGAATGAGGTTTTGCCTCTCTTCCCCCAATAATTTCCACACAAGTCTCTAAAATGTGAAAGAAAATAACTTGAGTAAATGACCAAGACTCCAAAATGAGTAGGTACATTGACAAACAGAATGGTAAGTAAGTACATTTAGTTAGTGGCCGGAAGAATAGAAACCCTGCCCCTCTGGCAAATTTGGCATGGTCATATCTGTAACCTCATAAACAGCTTTCATGAATTTAAGAGCTGCATTGTTCCGCAAAAAAAAAGGGTAAATATTTTATGTCTACTTTCAACTATCATGACTATAAAGAAAAATTATATTTATTGAGACTAATGATGATGGCCAATTAAGAGAAATTAATGAGGGTTCTACTGAGCATGCAAGGCCATACGAGGAGACTTTTTGTGAGGAGGCTTTGCAGGCCCCCTGTCCCCTGTTGCACACTGAAGATTTAGGAATGTAGACAGCTAAGCGTATGATTTGATGCGGTGATGGGAAAACATTATTTAAATGTGCTAAAACTACACATATCCTATTAGATAGCCTTTGTTAAAGAGTGACTATTCTCTCCTGTGTACTGCCACAATTAAAAACAGATGTTCTGGCTTTTATTATCAAACTCAGCATTTTAATTTTGTTAAGATTAATGACTAACCTTTGGCAACCATTAGCAGAGGAATACTTTAACAATAAATATAATAAAATATACTCACGTCCATCAGGAAGAAGAAGTAGACAAATTCCTGATAGTTGCAGAGACGAGAAAAGGTTCATTCTGATGGTTATGTCACAGTAACACTTCCTGTACTGGTAAAAGAGGAAGATGCCAGAGTGAAGGTTTGCTGCAAAGCAGATGGCCATTTATTTCCTCTCAGATCAGATATTATAAATTGTAAGCAAAACCACAAGTTGCTATCTTATTTCTCCCATGGAGGCACCCTAATTGTGTATTTTTTTAAAGTAGATATTATTCACTGAGCTTAGATGTTCACATCTTCTGTAACCTTTTGAGGGGATTTCAAATATAAAATAAAGCATTATTGTAATAACTCTAAGTTGTCCACCCTCCCATAACTGCCAGGTTTTCTTGGACAGAGTAATGCACTCAAACAATTGCCCCTAAAGAGTAATTATTTATGGAAAAAAAAGTAATTTCTTGTACTGAGCAGACTTTGTCCAGCAACCACTGATCCCTTGCATAAAAAAACCTTATTCTCTTGTCCACCTCTATCCTCGTTCTGTTGGGTTTTCACCAGCTACTGGGGCTTAATCGTTTGCACCCCTTTCATTTAAGGGCTAACACCTTATGTGATGCCTCTTGATCCGAATAGCTGCTTCCTTCCACTTGTTTTCCACAGTCCCTCCAGCACTGGGGCCGGTCTCTGATCCACCGCATACTCCTTTCTTTCTTCCTGTCCCACAGAGTCTGTCCAACATGCGTGCTCCCGGCTGCGTAAATCCAGCTTCAGTGTTGCTCTCATCCTCTCCCCTCCGACGATCTGGACTGCACATGCACCCGCCCACACTTCCTCCTCCACAGAATTTGGGAGCCAGGACTTCTGCTGCTGGGAGCGAGCAGCGCTGACACAAGTAAGTTTGTTGGTGTTTGCCAACTTTTTTTTTTTAATGTTGGGGCATATATCTACTGCCAAAAAAATTGACTTTAACCACTTCAAGACCAGGTGTTTAGACCCCCTTCCTGGCCAGGCCATTTTTCAGTATTCAGCGCTGCGGTACTTTGACTGACGTTTATTCCGTCATGCAGCGCTGTACTGAATGACAGAAGTTTTTGTATGCAAGAGATCAGCAGTATGCTGCTTCACTACTTTCATATGTATATTTCTTTTAAGACTACAGCACCAAACTTATGGGTGTATACTGTGTGTGATATGGATGTGCTGCGGTTGTATGAGTGGGTGTGGTGTGTAAAGGTATTGCAATTTTAGTTGTTGGTATCCCCTCCCCATGTTTCCCCTTCCTTATTTTCCCTGCTCTTTCCTACCCCATCCCCCTCTGCCCTGCTACTCCCCTTCCCCCCTTTTTCTTGTTCTTTCTCCCTTTTTAGACGGTCATGGAGTTGTGTTGTATTCACTTTTATTCAGGGGCACTGAGCAGTGCCTGTTCTGGTCACGTCCCAGAAAGTAAAAAAAGTTGCTACGGCTTGTTGTTCGTATCTATGCCTAATTTAAATAAAATTCCTTAAAAGAATACAGCACCAATCAAATTAGTTACCTATGAGGGTATGTATCCTGCCTCCTCCAAGCTGCTGCTTCATAACAAAATCCTTCCTTCATGCTGCAAGATACACCCCAGAATAACTATCTTCTGGTGATCTAGGGGTTAACACCAGTAACTATCAGTGTAATAGATTTGCGCTGCTCTCCCACCTTTTCCTGCCCTCTTCTTCAGTCATAGAGCTTGTCCTATTATTGTTCCTCAATGCAACAAGCCCTGTGAATGGACGAGGAGCGGATGAATGATAGGATATGCCTTGCACATTTACAAAGCACATGCATTATGGAACAATAATATTACGAGCTCTATGAATGGAGAAGTGGGCAGGAAGGGGTGGGCAAACACCACCAGTGGTGTATCCAGAGCATTCAGCTCTACATCCTGCGGCCCTGCATGATTGGGTTGACATGTCCCACCTTTTGGAGTCACAGGGGATGGCATGTTGATGTGAGGGGGTGCGCTGTTTGTCTGGACCAACCATAGAGTAGACAGGTTAGTGCTGTGTTGGGTGTTGTATAAAATCTTATCTCCATGGGCTGTCTGAACTTTTTGCTCTGTTGCAGACTCAGAATCAGTGTTTTTGGAGTGAGCATATCCTTCTACCAGAGTTCTTAATTAAAAAATGCTCTTAAATACTTCAAAGTAATACCAGAATCTTAACGACAATCAACTCCTTACAGAAAGCTAGTGCAAAATAGAAATATATGTGGGTGCATGTATTTTATGTCTGTATATTGTCTCTGTTATGCCACAGCTGACCTGCAAGGAAAGACTAATAATACTATGCAGGTTGTATAAAATGTATTAAAGTTGAACTACAGCGAGCTTAAAGGTGAATTCACCTTTGCAATAAAATAAACAATGTAGTTATGGATACCCGGTAGTATTTAAACACAGCTTTAACATTTGTCATTGCACTACATATAGGCTCATCTAGGGATGTCCCGATGCCCCTTTTTCAGGCCCAAGTACAAGTACTTCCCCTCATGTACTTGCCGATACCAATTACCGATACTTTTTTTTTTGAAGGGACAGGTGACTTTAAATGATCCATAGTATAACTACATGTTATGTACTATGGATTAGACATGTGCACTGCCAAAAAATTTGTTTAGTTTCGTTTTAAATTCGGATTTGTGTTATTTTGTTTTTCAGGATTCGGGTGTGAAAGTCAATTCGGATTCGGAATTCGGATTCGGACAAAATTCGGTTCGTTTCGTTTTCTGTTCTTATTCGTTTCTTATTAGTTTCGTTCGTTCGTTTGCAGCAAAAGTGACATTTGAGGGGGAAAAAATATTTTTCTCCTTCTCTAATGTCACTTTGCTCCAACGAACAAAACGAATAAGAAACGAATAAGAACAGAAAATGAACCGAACGTTCGTACTAACGCTACCGCATTTCGGAAATGGAAATTCGGATTCGTTTGCATTCGTTATGTCTGTAATTCGGAATTCGGATACATCCGAATGTCCGAATTTCCGAAAATTCGTCCGAATTTCGATTCGGAACGAAACTAATCGCACATGTCTACTATGGATCATAATTTAACCTATTCATGTTAGCGGAGGATAATTGTACATCTATTGCTGTAGTGTAGTGGAGCTGTGTGCTGTATATATGTACTACATATACAGTACACACGTCCAGTACACTATAGCAATAGATTTACAGCCAGCCCCGTCCCAGCTTCCCTCACTCACAGTTTCACCCCGATCCCGGTTGCCTCACGTGGTACCTCTCGTAGTCGGCGCTGGGCAGGATCACTGCATCGCGTCTCGGCGCTCAGCTTGTTGGAGGCTGCTCGCAATTCTGCCCTGCTAACATGAATAGGTTAAATCGTGATCCATAGTACATATACAGTACACGCGTCCAGTACACTGCAGTAATAGAGTTACAATTATCCCCTGCTAACATGAATAGGTTAAATGATCCGTAGTACATAACATGTAGTTACACTATGGATCCTTTAACCCATTCATGTTAGCAGGGGATCATTGTAAATCTATTACTGCAGTGCACAGGACATGTGTACAGAAAGAATGCAATGCAGCAATAGATATACAATTCTGCACTGCTAACATGAATGGGTTAAATGATCCATAGTACAACTACATATTATGTACTACGGACCATTTAACCAATTCATATTAGCACGGGATAATTGTAAATCTATTGTTGCAGTGCATACTATACATAGTACATGTACATATAGAGTGCACTGCAACAATAGATTTACAATTATCCTCTGCTAACATGAATGGGTTAAATGATCCATAGTACAGGGCTACATATGGATCATTTAATCCATTCATGTTAGCAGAGTATAATTGTAAATCT
>NW_017309311.1:53911-74331 GCF_000935625.1 Nanorana parkeri
AAACGAATAAGAAACGAATAAGAACAGAAAATGAACCGAACGTTCGTACGAACGCTACCGCATTTCGGAAATGGAAATTCGGATTCGTTTGCATTCTGTATGTCTGTAATTCGGAATTCGGATACATCCGAATGTCCGAATTTCCGAAAATTCGTCCGAATTTCGATTCGGAACGAAACTAATCGCACATGTCTACTATGGATCATAATTTAACCTATTCATGTTAGCGGAGGATAATTGTACATCTATTGCTGTAGTGTAGTGGAGCTGTGTGCTGTATATATGTACTACATATACAGTACACACGTCCAGTACACTATAGCAATAGATTTACAGCCAGCCCCGTCCCAGCTTCCCTCACTCACAGTTTCACCCCGATCCCGGTTGCCTCACGTGGTACCTCTCGTAGTCGGCGCTGGGCAGGATCACTGCATCGCGTCTCGGCGCTCAGCTTGTTGGAGGCTGCTCGCAATTCTGCCCTGCTAACATGAATAGGTTAAATCGTGATCCATAGTACATATACAGTACACGCGTCCAGTACACTGCAGTAATAGAGTTACAATTATCCCCTGCTAACATGAATAGGTTAAATGATCCGTAGTACATAACATGTAGTTACACTATGGATCCTTTAACCCATTCATGTTAGCAGGGGATCATTGTAAATCTATTACTGCAGTGCACAGGACATGTGTACAGAAAGAATGCAATGCAGCAATAGATATACAATTCTGCACTGCTAACATGAATGGGTTAAATGATCCATAGTACAACTACATATTATGTACTACGGACCATTTAACCAATTCATATTAGCACGGGATAATTGTAAATCTATTGTTGCAGTGCATACTATACATAGTACATGTACATATAGAGTGCACTGCAACAATAGAAGTTGCTGTGGTGTGTGTGCATGGTGATACTCGGGAGTATCCTATAGCAACTGTGAAGTTTGGAACCGCACGGGGTAATCTGAGGCACTTGGTTGGGGTTGTGCCTCAGTTGGTGCATGAGGTGATTATTGGGAGAGACTTCCCTGAATTTTGGGGACTCTGGGAACACCGAGACAGTGCCACAGTTTCTAAACCAGAGACAGAATCAGAATACATGGGTGCTGCAGAGAAGTTGTATTCAGAGGACTCCGCTTGGGGGTCCCCAGACTTTCCCTTCTCTGTTTTGGCAGGAGAATTGGAAGAGTCTGATGAAGGCCCTATAGCCAATGCGGATAGACCGCCCTCTGCTGAAACTGAGGCTACTCTAGAGTTTGCAGATCTTAACACTCATAGAGAGAACTTTGGTAGTGAGCAGAGGAAAGACCCTACTCCTTGAGGGCCTGGGAAAATGTTATGATGATTAATGGGGAACCTGTTGAACCTGGGAATAGGCTCTCTTTTCCTTATTTCAGTAGTATTGATGACATGCTATATCGTGTGTATAAAAAGAACAATTAAACTATTGAGCAATTAGTGGTCCCCAAGCCATACAAAAAGGTGGTATTGGAGCTTGCCCATGGACACTTATTGGGGGGTCATTTGGGTACCGAGAAAACCACTGAAAGGGTTTTACAGAGGTTTTACTGGCCTGGGGTACAAAAAGACATTGAAAACTATTGCAAATCTTGTCCGGTTTGTCAAATGTCGGCACCCCTACCTCATTTTCGGAGCCCCTTAGTACCCTTGCCAATAATCGAAGTGCCTTTTGAGAGAATAGCTATGGACCTTGTGGGCCCACTTCCGAAGTCTGCCCGAGGGCATCAGTATATCCTGGTCATTATGGATTACGCTACCCGTTACCCTGAAGCAATTCCCCTACGCCAGGCATCAGCCAAGAATATAGCTAAGGAATTGCTACAGGTGTTTAGCCGGGTCGGGGTCCCTAAGGACCTTCTGACGGACCAAGGCACCCCATTTATGTCGCGAGTGACAAAAGAATTGTGCAAGTTGTTTAAGGTGACGCATTTGCGAACCTCTGTATATCATCCTCAGACTGACGGCTTAGTAGAGCGTTTTAATAAAACCCTAACGAGCATGCTGAAAAAGGTTGTTGACAAGGATGGAAAAAACTGGGACTATTTGCTTCCATACCTGATGTTTGCCATCAGAGAAGTTCCTCAGTCCTCTACAGGGTACTCTCCTTTTGAGTTGCTCTATGGGAGACACCCTCGGGGACTTCTGGACATAGCCAGAGAGACCTGGGAGGGGGAGAAGACACCCCCACAAAAGCATTATTGCGCACATTTCACAGATGCAGGACAGGATTGCAGTGATAATGCCAATTGTAAAAGAGCATTTAGCTCGATCGCAGGCAGCTCAGCAGAGAATATATAACAGGAATGCTCGAGTCCGCATTTTCTCACCTGGTGACAGGGTGCTGGTATTAGTCCCCACGGTTGAGAGCAAGTTCCTTGCTAAGTGGCAGGGTCCCTTTGAAGTGATAGAGAGAGTGGGGGAAGTAAATTATAAAATTCATCAACCCGGGAAAAGAAAACCAGAACAAATATACCATGTGAACTTGCTAAAGCCCTGGAGAGATAGAGTATCGCTAGCTGCTGGGTCCCTCTCACAAGCCCACCAGCTGAATAATGAACCCCTTCAGGTTCCGGAAGTAAAAATTGCTGAGTCGCTGTCTAAATCACAAAAGCAGGAAGTCGGGGAGTTCTTAATAAAAAACCAAGATAAGTTTTTAGAGTTGCCTGGTCAGACGTCGGTAACACAACATGACATTGTTACTGAACCAGGGGCCCGGGTTAAACTTAAGCCTTACCGTATTCCTGAGGCAAGGAGGAGAGATGTCAGTAGTGAGGTGAAGAAAATGCTTGAGCTAGACATCATTGAAGAGTCCAGTAGTGACTGGTCCAGTCCCATTGTCCTAGTCCCAAAGCCAGATGGGAGCTGGAGGTTCTGTAATGATTTTAGGAAGCTCAATTCAGTTACCAAGTTTGACATTTATCCTATGCCCCGGGTAGACGAACTTATAGACCGACTGGGCACAGCTCGTTATCTGACAACTTTGGACTTGACCAAAGGATATTGGCAGATTCCACTGACAGAAGGCGCCAAGGAGAAGGCAGCCTTTGTAACCCCAGAGGGTTCGTTTCAATATAAAAGGATGCCTTTTGGGTTACAAAACGCACCTGCCTCATTTCAGAGAGCTATGGACAAACTTTTGAGACCCCACCAACAGTATGCTGCAGCATACTTAGATGACATAGTAGTACATAGCACTGACTGGGAATCTCATTTGCCTCGAGTCCAAGCTGTCTTGGATACTCTCCATAGAGCAGGTTTCACTGCTAATCCAAAAAAATGTGCCCTAGGGTTAGAGGAAGCCAAATACTTAGGTTACACGATTGGGCGGGGAGTCATAAAACCTCAGCTAAACAAAGTTGAAGCCATTCAGGAGTGGCCATGTCTCACCAGCAAAAAACAAGTCAGAGCTTTCCTGGGGATAACTGGGTACTACAGGAGGTTTATCCCAAACTTTGCAACTCTTGCAGCCCCATTGACTGACCTGACCAAAGGGAAGAATTCGGTGATGGTCAATGTAGATGTGTAGATGTGCAATTAGCCCCTGCTTAATAGTGAGTCCCCCAGCCCCCCCTTACTCACTGTGCGGGGGAGCAGGGACGATGTCCTTCAGTGCCGGAGAGCAGCGTCGGCGAAGAGGAGCATGGCGTCACTGCTGCTCCGGTGGGCGGAGCTCCAGGTGGAGTCCTCTGGGCAGTCGCGGCCACCTACATTAGGACCTCACCTGGAGCTCCGCCCACATCAGTGACGCGTCGCTCCTCCGCTCACCACGGAACCCCACCACGGAAGGTAGAGTAGAGAAAAAAAAAAAGCTTCGGCGCTAGGCATCGGGGCATTTTGACAAGTACAAGTACTTGTCAAAATGCCCTGTATTGGGCCCGATTCCGATGCTAGCATCGGTATCGGGACATCCCTAGGCTCATCATAGCTTACTCACAGCCTTGCTGAAAAACAATAACTGGGAGAGATCAGCAGCATCCTACCTTTCATCTGGGATGCACCGTACATTGGGCACCCCCTAACATCACTGGAACAAATGCTTTCCCTCTTTCAAGACCTGTGCATGTGCAGTTGACTCTTCCTTCCCTGTCCCAACAACACTGTGCTCAGCCACTACAGTGACAGTGGGGGGAGCTAAGCATGCACAGGTCTTGATAGACAGAGTGCACTCATTTCAGTGATGCTGGGGTGGGGGGTTGCCTAATGTATGGGCAACCCCCATGATCTAGCCCTAAAAAAAATCAATATTGCCTCTTCTCTCCCCCATTTTTCCCACACATCACCACCACCACAATCCTCACCCTGTTCACAAGCAACCTGTAACTTGTAAACGATAGACGGTTTTGAAAAAGAGTCCTCTTAGCTGCCTCTGCAGCATCTTTTTGACAGTCCTCTAGGGAGTGTGACTAAGCTGGCCCATAAGGCAGGGATGGGGATGGAGAGCAGGAGGGCTAAGCCTTTATGATGTTCTTCTCTGCTCCTACCAAATTGTCAAATTCATACCTATCCGCATAGCTTAATATGCATTCATAATACTGCCTGATAACCCCTAAAATATTTTGCGAAATGAAATTAGCTTTACATTGGGTCCAAACTTAGCGTATACATGACTTATGGTTGATCCAGGAGGGGTAATGTGACTTGTCAAAATTCTGACCATGCTCACACATCCATGATTGATATGTATGGCTTTGTTTGATGAGACAAAACTATTTGTGCATTTAATATTATGGTATCATTATCCATTTCTGAATTTTGAAAGGGATTGGATATTGTAACTCTCAGTTTTATGCCACACATTCCTTCCTTATTCACCAGGTGATCTTTAAGGGAGTAGCTGAGTTGGGCAAGGCGATTACCGTGGTATTAGCGATGTATGATCCCAATCGTAAAATAATAATTTAGCTAATCCAACCAGTCTCAAGAAAAGCCCTAAATAAACAAATCAGGTTTTAGTGTTTCACTAAAGATTGACAGATATCATTGCTGGAATTTGAAGATGGCTAAACCAAACAAGGGGCAGCCTATGGTCATTTGAACTTAATCAAAGGCTGCATTTGTTCTAAGATAAGGGAAAAGATGTTTGTATACTTAATATTGGTATGTGCAAACCTCAATAACTTCACAGTAGCTGTCACGGGAGTCCTTTGTCCTCCTTTTTATTATTTGCGATAGCAACTGAACCAATGCCAGCTATGCTCAGATATTTTTGAGATATTTATGCGTCTATATGAGACTCTATGGAAGAAAAAAGTGTTATATGCTGAGGATGATCTTTTGTTTTTGGGAAATATTGGTCATTCTTTAGAAATTGCTTTGACTATAATTTCACCCTTTGCTCATTTTTTGGGGTTACTATTAATTGGAGTAAGTCTGTATTGCTACCCATTTATAATTTGAAATTCCCCCCTAACCAACTCTGCCACTTAAGACTGTTTCTTTAAAGGCTCATTCACACCAACCTGTACATGTTATGCTTCATGCTGAAGTGCATTGTGAAAGGTGGTGCAAAGCGTTGTCACATTTTTTCTTTTTTAACCTTTACTGAAATTTTCACGTTTATTTTATTAAATGTAATTCTCTGCAGTATGTTGCGACGAGCTGCAGTGCGTTGATATGCCGTAAAGTGTATTGCACTGTGTATAAATGCAGCACCTCAATGCAGCAATATGGCGTTAACAGAGCACATAGAAAAGAACTGTTTTCTATGTGCCCCTTTGTTGGTTAATGCTGATTGACGCAGCTCACCCTACCTGGTGTGTATGAGCCCTTCAATATCTGGATATTATAATTTTGTCTTATTTCCTAGATACTGTACACATTTCAATAAATGTGGATCCACTTATTTCTAAATGTTGTACATAGTATAACTTATAGTGTAAGTATAACTTATAGTGTAAACTTAATTTAAATCTAAAGTTGGTAGATTTAAACGCCATCTAGATTGCTCAGTTATTGTATGTATTATGTAATTTTTGCATTGCAAAAAGCATTTTTCAAATCAAAATGAAGAGTGCCTCCATCGTGTAAAACTTTTTAATTCAACAGAAAAAAACAGCTGGAATCATACTCACAGAGGTTTTTATCAGACATAAAATTTGTGTGTAGCAGACTTGGCCAGCCGGCTGTAAGTCTTTCCTAGTTGACGCGTTTCAGAGGTCACGCCTCCTTCCTCAGAACCAATAGAGTGTGTCTTTGTGCCTGACACTTTATACCATAGTAACGGCCAATCCCGGGCTTACATTGAAACAAATCACCTGAGATCGTGAGGGCAATTATCGCCGATCTGACCCACACTCAAGCACAGCTTCATTAGATCATTTGACCTCCAATGCACCAGCCTTCAAATGAATTTGATGAAAATCCAATGTATAAAATTATTCCCACAAAGGGGAAATGCACAAAATACACAAAGGTCTACAACCCAAGGTACAGGTGCATAGATCATAAATGCCTACACTGGGAACATATTAAACCGATACCCATTCTCAAGACATTAGACTTAATCCATAGGGAGGATCATCGGAAGATTTAATAGTAACCCTTTAAAAATTATATATAAATGCAACAGACATTTGCTGGGGGGAACTGCATTTAATTGGTTAAAGAAAAAGGGGGAAGCTAGCGCCGTAGAGTGAGACCGGACATGCAGAGAACGCAAAGTGCAGCAAGTTGATGAGATACAATGTATAACTCTTCATCTTATGGTAACAATACTAAAAACAACCTTACTAATACAGGCTAAAAATAACAATGTCAAAGGAATTTTTTAGAAGATGATATATATCATGAGAGAGAGAGAGAGAGAGAGAATCTTTGATCTTTTTATGCCAGAAGAAGAGCAGGCACCACAATTTGGTACATTGCACCTGAAACTTCCAGTTTGCCCCAAAAGCCCTTTATCAAGACCTAGGCCCCTGCGTGACTTAGTTTTGCTCGGGGCTAGTATACCACGTAGATCCTTAGGTTTACGAAAGATAACCTGAGGTGCTCTGGGAAGGTGTCTTGCCAAAAAAGGGTCCTCCTTCAGAACCTGCCAGTGTTTCTTCAGAATTTTGGAGATTTGGGGTGCTGAGCCATTAAATTATGTGCAAAAACTAGTCTGATGATTATCAGTAATGCCTTTCTTTTTACTGAGAGTCCTCTCAGGATTCGGCACTCGATCTTTCAAAAAGGCCTTACTGAAAAGATCTAAACTATAACCCTTGTCGAGGAATTTAGTCTTTAGTTTTTTTCCCCTGCTCAAAATAATCAGAATCTAAAGTGCAGGTCCTTCTCAACCGTCTGAATTGCCAATCAAGTACATTCTCAATCTACCTGGGGTGGTGACTACTCGTAGCATGAAGGTAGGAGTGACCCCCAGATGGCTTGAAATGTGTCCTGGAAATAATTTTTCCACCCTCACCTCTATCCAACTCCAAATCTAAAAACACTAATTTTATCTTTTTCAAGCACATATGTGAAATCTAATTTGTAAGGATTAGCCCTACAATAGCCTACAAACTCGATTAAACTGGCTTCTGTCCCATCCCAAATAATAATAATGGCGTCAATATAGTGAGCGAAAAGGACTCTGTGTGCCCCATAGGGGTTATTAGCCCAAATAAATCTTCCCACCAGCCCATGAAAAGGTTGGCATAAGTGGGGGCAAACCTGGCTCCCATCGCTGTACCTTTTTAAGTTTGATAAAATAATCATCTAAAAAGGTAAAGTAGCTATGGGGTGAGGGTGAATTCTATTGCCCTCAGTATAGAACTCGCCTGGGAGGAATTAAAATTACCTGACTTGCCCAAAAAATAATTGACCGACTGGAGACCTAATTGATGTTCTATAGAGGTGTAGAGTGAAGACACATCTAGAGAAACCCAGATGTAACTCTCTTTCCATGTATAATGCTCCAAGATTTCCAAAATGTGACTGGAATCTCTAACATACGAGGGTATTTCATGGACAAGTGGCTGAAGAAAAGAGTCTATATAGCTAGCAATGTTATAGGTTAAACTGTCAATCCCGGCTATAATGGGTCTTCCTGGGGGTTGTAAAGGGTCTTTATGGATTTTAGGAATCTGATAAAAGTAAGGCACACATGGATGGGAAACGAGCAAGAATTGGAATTCGGGCTTAGTAAGAACTTTAAGGTCTAGTGCTTCTTTCAACAGATCGGTAAATTTGCTCTTAAATTCAGGGGTTGGATCTCCCTTTAATTTGGCATAAGTGGTAGTGTCAGAGAGCAGTCTATGTACCTCAGCTATATAATTACTCCGGTCCAAGATCACCAGACCACCCCCCTTATCTGCTTGCTTTATCACCAGATCGTGATTTATGGCCCTAAATTCATCAGGATTTAAATTGTGAGTTATCCGCCTTTTGGCGAAACCCAATTTTTTTTAAATCCATATGAACCGATTTGATAAAAAGTAGTGATGAAATCAACTTTGGAGTTGTATGGATAAAAGTTAGATTTAGGTTTATAGCTAGTATGACAAATATCTAGATCACAGGCAAAGAGAATTCAAATCACCGGACTCACCGTCCCAAAGTGTTTCCAATAGTTGTAAATTATCTTTATCAATGTCTTCCATCTCATTAGATGGGTCCTCATTGGGCTTGGCTAGTTGTGTCTCTACTAATGGGTTCGGATTTTTTGCATGTTTAATTAAAAAATGGCGTTGTAAAGTGAGTTTTCTGACAAATTTCTGAAGATCTAAAAATAACATGAAGTCATTGGGAGAAGAGGCAGGGGCATAGCTCAAACCCTTCTCTAAAATGGCAACCTCACTCTCTTGAAGGAGATGATGAGAAAGATTATAGATTTTTATAGTATTGTTAGAGTTGCCAGCTGGGATGGCTAGAAGCTTGTTCTCCCTCTTTTTTGTTGTACCTTATTTCCGGCTCTACATCCTCTCCTTCTAGGCCTGAGGTTCTTTTTTTATCTTTGTCTTGGGGAGTCCTGGGATCCAATAAAAAAAGTATCTGGTCTATTTCTAGCCAGCTTGTTGTTAATTTCAATAGGTTTTTGGGGTTTTGTCCCTACTCTCTCCCATTCGACTTCAAAATCTTGTTGCCTAGTTCTTAGGGCACCATGGAAATCCTGGGCAGAAGTTAGTGTACCAGGATCACTAAGACAAATATAATTGTCCCTAGATCTATTTAAAAGTTTACTAATGGGCTGACATATGTGGTTGATAAAGATAAATTAGTGTTTTTAGATTTGGAGTTGGATAGAGGTGAGGGTGGGAAAATTATTTCCAGGACACAGTTCAAGCCATCTGGGGGTAACTCTTACCTTCATGCTAAGAGTAGTCACCACCCCAGGTGGATTGAGAATGTACTTGATGGGCAATTCAGACGGTTGAGAAGGACCTGCACTTTAGATTCTGATTATTTTGAGCAGGGGAAAACTAAATTTCTGTAATTTTTCCTTAATATATAGTAAAAAAATAAAAACCCCAGTGGTGAATAAATACCACCAAAAGAAAGCTCTATCTGTCCCCAAAAAAGGGTATAAAATTCATTTCAGTACAGCGCTGCATGACGGAATAAATGTCAGTCAAAGTACCGCAGCGCTGAATACTGAATACTGAAAAATGGCCTGGATGGGAAGGGGGTTTAACACCGCGGATCTAAACTGGTTAAACGTTGACGGTGCATGCACAGGAACATGAATTAATGTTTTGTTTTTATCTTCACATGCTATGAAATCCTCTTTTTGAAGTCATCATAAATTTCTAATTTAGTTTCTGTTAGGACGAAATTCGTACTGAATCCGAAATTTCGGATCCGGAATTTCGGATTCGGATGCTTTTGGATGAATTCGGACATGGTAAATTTCGGAAATTTGGATGCTCCGAATCCACGGATTTCCGAGATTTCGCCTGAATTTCGATTCGGAACGAAAAGAATCACACATATCTACCCTAAACCAGCGAGAGCAGCCTCGTGAGTGTATTACACTGATGATTGCTTTCTGAGTCACAGTGCTGGCGCTTGTGGTGTGTCTGTTTGCTTATTTTTCAAATCAGCACTAAGGTAGTATTTTTCGAAATCTTAAATTGAAGCAAAAACGGTTAGGCTGCACATAGAAGAGCTGCAACTTCTAAATGATGAGGGGGGGTATAGCTACCCCTAACCCATACTTTCTTAGTGTTCTAAGTTAGCAAGTGTTTTAAGTTGAAAAGATGTTGCTTAACATATTAATGTTTTTTTTTTTAAACGCATCTTTTTTGGGGCACCAAGATATAGAACAAGAAAATTTGAGACTGGGGCCTAGCAGAACACTTTTTTTTTTTTCTTGCTACAAAACTAACTGCACAAAAGTGGATTTTATCATATCCACCAACAGAAAGAAAATGGATATTGATGGTAAATTTGAATTTGAAATTACAGCAATTGTAGGAGAGCAGTAAAAAATAAATGACAACATTTTTGGTTAAAATGACACCTGGTTTGGTATCAAAAAATGTATTTATTTGATAACTTTAACCAACTACTTTAACCTACTTTGCTGTTACAGAAACTTGGCTTCAGGATTCTGCCTCACCGGCTGCCCTTTTGCATGGTGGCCTCCACTGGACTCACTCACCCAGACCCAGTGGACGAAAGGGAGGTGGAGTTGTAATCCTTCTATCCTCACAATGCACCTTCAGTGGCGTCACAAGAGGGGTGTGACCTGCACTCGGGTGACACCTTTGCCGGGGTGACACCAAAATGACTGACAGTCTAAAAAGTTGTCAGTAAAGAGGAGTGGACCCGGCGGCATACCTCATCCTGCCGGGTGAACGTCTACTCCTCTCTCTGCCGGCGTCCATCACCAAGATGGCTGCTGGCAGGCGTCTATCAGATGGCCGCGTATGCGTGGTGATGTCATGTGTACGCGTGATGACAACATGGCAGGGTGTCACCCGGTCTGCAGACCGAGTGACAACCAGCTTTGGGACGCCCCTGTGCTTCTTTCAGGTTTTTCGTATACCACCTTCTTTATTACTTTCCTCTTTTGAAGTTCAGTGTCTACATCTGTTTTCCCCAGTTTTGCTGATGATTGCTGTGATTTATCGGCCTCCTGGACCAGTATCAAGCTTCCTCTACATCTTCTCAGCCTGGCTAACCTATTTTCTCTCCTCTGAAACGCCCACTGTTATTCTTGGTGACTTTAATATCCCTGTTAACGTTAATACACCAGCAACCTCTCAGCTACTCAGCCGAACCTCTTCCTTTGGCCTAACTCAATGGACTAACACTTCTACTCACTCTAATGGTAACACACTTGATCTCATATACAACAACGGACAACATGGGAATGAATAGCTAGACTGCTATTGGCTATTTCAATTTGCTGAAATAGAGGCTGAACAGAGCTAGCAATGGGGCAGTTGGTGGCCATTGTCAGAATACAATGCAAACAGTGGGGGTTTCCTCCATCTACGCTCATAACTGTTGATGGAGGAATTTGTTATCATTTCTATGCTCAGCTGCAGATTGAACAAAGAAAAAATATAGGTGCATACCTGGCTTAAGTCCCCGTTGTTTTCAATGGCACCTGTTAACATCTGAGCATTCTGTAGCAAATAGAAAAAGTACAGGAGCTACTTTTTCTGCAGATCTCTGTATTTTTGGCCCCATATACTTTAATGGGAATGCCTGTATACACGTGAGACAAGTGTTTTCAAGCATTTTGTCACGCAAGAACCAGCCCTCTGATTTGTAAAAAAACACCAGGGAACAAAACGAAGACAGCACAAGCTGAAAACATGTGAAAAAAGGCTTTGAATAATGATTTTAAAAAAATGCTTGACAAATGTAAAACACTCAAAAATGTTTAAAGTTTCACCTCTGTTAAAAAGTTCTACACAGAAAGTTAAAGGAAGCTTGAGATTAAAGAAGTTTGTATTAGAGCTAAAAAGTGAGTGCAAGAGCATTAATAATTTTATCATAATATAAAATATAATTCTGGTTACTATTATTAGTTCTTCTATATTGTTTACCTGCAGCGCTGCTCCCTAGTAGTGTACTGACTATGCTGACAGCTCTCCTGCTGCCTGCCCTTGATACATACTTCATATTAAGATCAATGACACAAACTGTCACAGTTGATACTGCCAGCCACTACAGAGAGGGTAAACTGGAGGGCCCCAAAATTTTGCTCTAGGGTTCCATTATTTGTAATAATGACTATGTGTGCAGTGTAATATTTTAGGCAGAATCCCCTAGAAAATATAATTTTAAGCATTGTGCTTGATCGCCTGGCAAGTAGAATTTTTCTGTCCTAGACCTGATCATCTGGAAAGTTACATTTTTTGTGTTAGTCTTGATCACCTGGCAAGTATAACCGTTCAGTGTTAAGATTGATCCCCTGAAAAGTATAATTTCTCCATCTCAGACTTGATCGGCTGGCAAGAATAAAAGTTTCTGAAGATGATAATGAATAACAAGCTGGAGCTGTCTGGATGTCCATCTTATCTTGCAATCAAAGCAAAGATAGCTCAGGACCTAATTTCCCCTCTTTCCTATCAGGGATACTACCTGTACATTGACAATTTTTACTCAATCATTCCACTTTTTAGAAATCTGTTTCTAAATACTATGGCGTGTGGTACAATGCAACCAAATTGGGAAGAGATTTTCCACAAAGGCTTAAAGGAACATTCACTTAGGAAGGATTAGCCTTGAAAAATTTGAAAGATAAGAAGACAGAGGAAGCTACATAACTTTGGGAAACTAACTGAATGTTGGTATTCTGACTCCAGTTTTTGTATTAGTGATTTATCCAGCTTGAGACCATTATACCTGGCCTGTATGTATCAGATACATACTCGCCCAAATACTCGGTATCGGCACCGATACCTATACTAGTATCAGTATCGGTGCATCCCAAGTTTTTTTTTACACCGGGGGTTCCCCTTAACATTCCTACCAGACTTAAAGGGTCCGGTATGCTCATTCTTCATTACCTGAAATATTGCCACTCTGCCTACCAATCCCAACTGAAGCAACTGTAGCCCAGGACCACATTATACTGTTATTACAGATCATAAATTATTTTGTTTTGTACTTTATATAAACTAAAATTAAACAAGTGTTATTTCATTCAGCCAGGAAACCATTTTTAACCTAACAACCAACATAGCTCTGTGAATTTGCTGTGTAAATATTACATGCAAGTATTCAGTTCTGACAGTCATGATCTATTCTCCGCGCAGAATTGTCCCACTTTTGTTACTAAAACAGCAATCTTAATAGTATTAGTAGAAATATAGAGATGTCTAATTAGGTTTTAGTTACCTCACAGTTTCTGCTATCTGCTCAGCAAGATGACCTTTTGAAAGCATGAAGCTTAGAGGAAGTATGTCACACAACTGTATGATAAAGGAAGGAAATAGCTGATGTGAGAAAAATTGTTTTGAGGCCAGGTTGGAAGACAAAAAAAACATTTGTGAAGGTTAGTAAAGTCTAGACTTTACCTGAAATAAGGTTTCAACCGCAGCTTTACTGTAAACCTAGAAACATTGCATATGAACACTTTCCATTACTTCATTAAAACACATGACCATGACATGATTATAGCCCAGGAACAATATAATACAATTAGTTTACTAAAGAGTGTAACATTGAATGCATGGAGAATAGGAACAAGGTTACTGTAGGCAGGGGCGTAACTACATATCACAGGGCCCCATAGCAACATTTTGTAAGGGATCTCCTTGCATTCTGGGGTGAAAGGGGGCGCGACAGTGCCATTCATGTCAATTGAATTACAGACACCCCCTGCCCGCAAAAAATAGTGCATGCAGTGGCTTCACAAGGAGGGTGCGGCCCGCACCTGAATGCCACCATTGGACTGACGGTCATTTTGGTGTCACCCCTTATGAAATGTCGGGCACTCGTTCTTGGACTGAGAGCCCGACAGTGTCAAGAGAGAGGAGGGGACCCGGCGGCAAACCGTATCCTGCCGGGTGAACGGGTGAACGTCCCCTCCTCTCTCTGTCGGCGTCCATCACCAAGATGGCCGGCAGCAGGCGTCAAAAAGACCACTGCGCATGCGCGACCCCGGGGGACACCCAGCCTCACGATGCCACTGAGTGCATGCACAATGTTTTGTGATTGCACTACACCTGAATGCAGGACATTGTATTACCATGCATTCTGGTGAAACCAATTACACACACACACACACATATATATTATATGGGGCTTCTCGGTCAGGAGTGCGGTGGGACTATTTGCCTGTGTTCAGTGGGTCCCCGTGTGCCTTCCACTTTTCTAGGCGAGAGGCTCCTCAGCCTTCCCCTAGCACAGCACTGTCAGTTCTTGCGCCAAGCAGCCATTCAAAATATGCTGCCCGGCGTATTTCTGATAAGGTAGGGAGACTGGGTGGATCTTAAAAAAATAACTTTTTTTTTTGGTGGGGTCTCTGGTGGGCTGTGCAAAGTTTTAGGTGGGCTGTGCGGAGTCTCAGGTGGGCTGTGTGGAGTCTCTGGTGGCTTGGTGGGGTCTCTGCTGGGCTGTGCGAAGTTTAATGTGGGCTGTGCAAAGTCTCAGGTGGGCTGTGTAGTATCTCAGGTAGGTTGTGTGGAGTCTCTGGTGGGCTGTGCGGAGTCTCAGGTGGCTTGGTGGGGTCTCTGGTGGGCTGTGCGGAGTCTCTGGTGGGCTGTGCGGAGTCTCTGGTGGGCTTTACGGAGTCTCAGGTGGGCTAGTCTCTGGTGGGCTGTGCGGAGTCTCTGGTGGGCTGTGCGGAGTCTCTGGTGGGCTTTACGGAGTCTCAGGTGGGCTGTGCAGGGTCTCGGGTGGACTGGTGTGGTCTCGGGTGGGCTGTGTGGAATCTCAGGTGGCCTGGTGGGGTCTCTGTTGGGCTGTGCAAAGTTTTAGGTGAGCTGTGCGGAGTCTCAGGTGGGCTGTGTGGAGTCTCTGGTGGCCCGGTGGGGTCTCTGGTGGGTTGTGCGAAATGTTAGCTGTGTGGGGTTTTGGGTGTGCTGTGCAGGGTTTTGGGTGGGCTGTGCGGGGTTTTGGGTGGGCTGTGTGGGGTTTCAGGTGGGCTGTGTGGGGTCTCAAGTTGTGCTTTGCGCTTTAAAATCGGTTTAAACTTACCTGTGTTACCGCGCGCTCCCGTCTGAAAATCCAAACCTGCTCGGGCGGTTGCATGGCATCCTGTGGCAGGCGCATGCGCAGTTCGGATTTTTGGCTGGGAGACGAGAGACGCAAGGTAAGTCTATGGGCACGTGCACCCGCATGCAGACACCGACATGGCCACTCCCAAGGCGCTCCAGCACTACAGTGTTAAGGCACAACAACATCACACAACCTTCGTAATATGCATCAAATAACTTGACTGTAAGCTAGGGAGGACAATGGTCCAATGACAATGAACACCACAGCTCCAGATTGTTCCCACAAAACTTGGTATCTCGGTGGTATAGAGCTGCAGTGAGCTCCTCCATCCAGCATATATTATGCATTTCAAGAACCCACTCACGGGTAGTAGGGAGAGTACTCGACTTCCAGTGACGCGGTATAACCGCCTTAGCCGCCATCACGAAAAATCTGAGGAGACCCTTCTTAGCCGATGAGACCGAACCTGGCAGCACGGACAGAAGGGCCACCTGTGGAGACCTGTCCACCTTGGTGTGAAAGATCTGATCATAGGTATCGAAAATTGTTTCCCAAAACGAGGTTAGCAGAGGGCAGGGCCACCAGATGTGCAACATCGTCCCTGGATGTGACAGACACCGCCAGCATAGTGCAGAGGTAGATGGATACATGGCCTGGAGTCTAGTAGGACAGTAGTACCATCTCGACAGGACCTTATAATTTCTCTCTTGATATCTGCTCGCTACGGACATGGTGTGTGTCAAGGCAAAGGATTTAGAGATGTCCTCATCCGTGAGGTTGCATCCTATCTCTCTCTCCCAGTCCCTCACAAAGGAGGGGGTAGGCGAGGCGCGCTCTGACAGCAAAAACCCGTATATAGTAGAAATCATGCGTGCTGGGGGGTCTCTGGAGACACATAATTTCTCAAAGGGAGAAAGCTCCCTCGTTGGGCAACCTCTCGCAGCCAGCCCGGTCAGGAAATCGCGCAATTGAAAATACGCCAGCCAGCTACCCGGCATCACAGCCTCCCTCTTCAGCAACCCGATGAGGGGCCGCAAAGTGCCCGCCTGCATAGCCTGACAAATAGGGCTAAAGGATCGAGACTCCCAACCAAGCAACTGGCGGGTGAGGCGTGCCGGAGGAAAGTCAGGGTTGTCCATGACTTGGGAAAGAGGGCCATAATACGAAGAAATATTGGCGGAGCTAAGCAAGGCATCCCATACTTTGAGCATAGCGGGGAGAAAAAAGGAGAGGCTGGTGCGTGCGGGTCTAGAGGGGGGCGGAGACCAGAACAGGGATAGGAGGGAGAAGGACAGTATGTGTCAAGTCTGGTCAGGTGTATCTGGATCACAGCTGCGGAACTCGTAGGGATTAAGGAGGTTTAGGGGGAAGGTCAGTGAGCGGCTCCCAATTACACCAAGTGCGGTAGGGAGACCGCACTCATCATATACTTCCTTAGCCAATTAGGGGGGATGGTCACTCTGAGTAGTGGTTAGCAGACCCCACTCCTGCCGCCAGGAGCACCAACCTGCAACTTCTGTGAAGTTATAAGTATGGCAGCAGAATTCTTAGGCAGTTTGTCAAACAGAAGCGAATACTACCTCAATGCATCCATACACATCAACTCTAACGATGACAGCTATAGCACGCGGTGTAGGAACATGCAGTTAAGCACAGGACAGATATGTATATCAAGCACTTGGGTTATTGATCTTTGGTATTTTGCAAAGTAACAGTAAGCACTTACAGCAGCAGACTTGGCAAGTACAAGAGCAGGAGACACTGCATAGGCAATTGGATCACAGACAGTTTTCATGCACTTCAAGTAGTAAGCAGTGGCTTTGAATGATTAGTTTGAGAGCAGTGCAGATAATGGCAAGATTAGCAAGCACAGTAACACACAGCAGTTTCTGGGGCTCTTGGGTCTGAGACCCACGATACTTGCAGTTAGTTGTTTGGATAGCTATTAGCTCACAGCGGCAGGGGAAACTGGCTTGTCTGAAGGCTCTGTGTGTTCGGATGCTGCTGAATTCCGGCTCTCTCTCTTGCAGGTTCTCTGTTCGTCACTCGAGTCTCCAAAACGAGAGAACGCCGAGTGATGAGCCAACTGACCCTTTACCCTGGTAGCCGCGACCCGTGGGAGGAGCCGACGTGACGTCACGCACGAGACGACACGTCGCTGGAGTGCGGGGACACGCAGGGTAAGTCTGTGACAGTATGTCCCGGTCTAGTTGCACCCACAATTTGTTAGCAGAATGAAAAATGGTATCTAACAACCTAGTCAAAAGTGTTGCTTGGTAATAAAGTTCAAGATCCGGGAGGCCAACATCCATACACATCAACTCTAACAATGACAGCTATAGCACGCGGTGTAGGAACATGCAGTTAAGCACAGGACAGATATGTATATCAAGCACTTGGTTATTGATCTATGGTATTTTGCAAAGTAACAGTAAGCACATACAGCAGCAGACTTGGCAAGCACAAGAGCAGGAGACACTGCATAGGCAATTGGATCACAGACAGTTTTCATGCACTTCAAGTAGTAAGCAGTGGCTTTGAATGATTAGTTTGAGAGCAGTGCAGATAATGGCAAGATTAGCAAGCACAGTAACACACAGCAGTTTCTGAGGCTCTTGGGTCTGAGACCCACGATACTTGCAGTTAGTTGTTTGGATAGCTATTAGCTCACAGCGGCAGGGGAAACTGGCTTGTCTGAAGGCTCTGTGTGTTCGGATGCTGCTGAATTCCGGCTCTCTCTCTTGCAGGTTCTCTGTTCGTCACTCGAGTCTCCAAAACGAGAGAACGCCGAGTGATGAGCCAACTGACCCTTTACCCTGGTAGCCGCGACCCGTGGGAGGAGCCGACGTGACGTCACGCACGAGACGACACGTCGCTGGAGTGCGGGGACACGCAGGGTAAGTCTGTGACAGTATGTCCCGGTCTAGTTGCACCCACAATTTGTTAGCAGAATGAAAAATGGTATCTAACAACCTAGTCAAAAGTGTTGCTTGGTAATAAAGTTCAAGATCCGGGAGGCCAACAGCGATGCTTGGGTTGGAAATATACAGCAATAGATCATCTGCATAGAGACTAAGTTTAAAATCCCGGTCTCCCACCTGTACTCCACGGATGGATGCATTGTTCCTAATGTGGGCCGCAAGGTGTTCCATAGCCATGATGTACAGGTATGGTGACAGGGGGCAACCCTGTCTCGTACCGTTTCTTATGGACACCGGCTCCGACAGGACCCCATTAACCCTGATCCGTGCTGTGGGTGTGCGATATAAGGATAGGATTTTGTCCAGCATAACCCGAGGAATACCCACGTGAGAAAGGGTTATCTCCAGAAAAGACAAGCTAAGACGGTTGAAAGCCTTCTCGGCATCGACTAACAATAAGCAGAGGGGGATTTTCCTTACAGTGGCATAATGCATAAGGGCGAGAGACTTGGTCGTATTATCACTTGCCTCCCTGGAAGGTACGAAACCAACCTGGTCTAGATGAATTAGGGACGGGACATATAATTTCAGCCGGTTGGCAATTAGCTTCGTGAACATTTTAATGTCTATGTTAATGAGGGAGATGGGTCTATAACTAGTGCAGGACGCTGGGTTTTTGTCTGGTTTGGGTAGCACTGTAATATGGGCTTCCTTGTTGAAGGTAGCCAGCAAGATAGGTGAGAGGGAATCCTGAAAAGTCTTATAAAAAACACCCGTGTAGCCATCTGGGCCAGGACTTTTACCCGTGGGGAGGGATTTAATGACCCCAGAGAGTTCCGCCTCAGTAAACGGCAATGCAAGATTGGCAACTGCCCCCTCTGATAGATATGGAACCCCAGAGGCCTGTATGTAGTCCCGAAGGTCAGTATGGCAACGCTCCTCGCCCAAAGGGTGGCCAGACGCCTCAATATTGTATAGAGCAGAGTAATATCGCTGGAAGGCTCCAGCGATGTGTTCAGATGTTTGAACCAGTCCCTGGTGTGGGCACACAATTTTAGACACGTAAGTGCGGGATCTATGTGTTTGAATGGATCTGGCTACTGCTCTTACCCCCAAACTCATGAAAAGAGCGGAGAGTCAGTTCCCTGTACTTCATGTAGGACTGGTCTAGAAGTGAGTGGAGCTCCCGGCGTTTGGCTAACAGGTCCTTATAGATCTGGGGGGATGCGTGGGTCTTATGGCTAAGTTCCAGGGAGGAGACATCGGTCAACAGTGCAGAAATCTGCGCGGTACGATCGCGCTTCATCCTGGAGCCATGTTGAATCAACAAACCCCGGAGAACACACTTAAGTGCTTCCCACTGTATGGGGAGGGCAGTAGTGTCAGAGGCATGGTGCAACCGGAACTCAGCAATGGCCTTACGTAAAGAGGCAAGTAGCCCAGGGTCTTTAAGCAACGATTCGTTGAGGCGCCATGTTGATTGACGCCGGGGTACCTCGGAGAGTGAAGGAGCAAAATAGAGGAAAGTGGTCCAACCAGAGTTGGGTTACCTATGTGAATCTGGGGGTGCCAGTCTAGCAACGAGTGAGAAGTGAAAAAATAGTCAATCCTGCTGTATGAGGTATGAGGGGCCGAGTAAAATGTATAATCCCTTTCACCGGGGTGTAGTACACGCCAGAGGTCTACCAACTGCAATTTCCGCAGACGTTTCCTGACCACGTTCAGGGCCGGCAAGGAGAAATGGGTCTTACCGGAGGAGGAATCCATGGAGGGCTCCATGATGAAATTAAAGTCTCCACCCACTACTAGGTATCCCTCCATGAAGTCCTCCAGTTTGGACATGCGTTGGAAAGCCCCCCGCTGACCCTGGTTCGGTAAATATAAGTTTGCAAAGGTAAAAACCTTGTGCGAGATAGAACACCTCACAAAGAGGTATCTCCCCTCATGATCCTCAAGGGTTGACAGAACCGTCACTGGCAAGGTGGAGTGGAACCCCAATGCAACTCCCCTGGTTGTCTTAGCCGGGTTGTTGCTGGTATACCACTTATCAAAATATCGGGTAGGCAGGCTAGGCACCGCCGAAGCCCGGAAGCGAGTCTCCTGCAAGAACAGAACTTGCACTTTAGCTTTGTGCATGTTGTATAGTAACTGGTAGCGTTTCTTGGGGTTGATAAAGCCCTGAACATTCAGGGAACACAACTTCAATTTAGCCATATGGGAGCTTAGTAGCCGTCATAACCGTAACCCGGACCCGTGGCTCCCCATCAGGGGAAGTAGGGGGAGGGGACAGAGAAGAGAGCGCCCCAGGGAGGGCAGAGGAGAAAGACAGAAGAAAGAGAAAGAAGCTGAGGAGGACAGACCTCAGCAG